>NW_027362761.1:568762770-568962770 GCF_046119375.1 Phyllobates terribilis
TGTCCATGTGGTCTGTTGTTTGTTTTTATTTTGTTTTTTTTAATCTTGGGAAAAGCATATACAGTACAGACCAAAAGTTTGGACACACCTTCTCATTTAAAGATTTTTCTGTATTTTCATGACTATGAAAATTGTACATTCACACTGAAGGCATCAAAACTATGAATTAACACATGTGGAATTATATACTTAACAAAAAAGTGTGAAACAACTGAAAATATGTCTTATATTCTAGGTTCTTCAAAGTAGCCACCTTTTGCTTTGATGACTGCTTTGCACACTCTTGGCATTCTCTTGATGAGCTTCAAGAGGTAGTCACCGGAAATGGTCTTCCAACAATCTTGAAGGAGTTCCCAGAGAAGCTTAGCACTTGGTGGCCCTTTTGCCTTCACTCTGCGGTCCAGCTCACCCCAAACCATCTCGATTGGGTTCAGGTCTGGTGACTGTGGAGGCCAGGTCATCTGGCGTAGCACCCCATCACTCTCCTTCTTGGTTTCTTGGTCAAATAGCCCTTACACAGCCTGGAGGTGTGTTTGGGGTAATTGTCCTGTTGAAAAATAAATGATGGTCCAACTAAACGCAAACCGGATGGAATAGCATGCCGCTGCAAGATGCTGTGGTAGCCATGCTGGTTCAGTATGCCTTCAATTTTGAATAAATCCCCAACAGTGTCACCAGCAAAGCACCCCCACACCATCACACCTCCTCCTCCTCCATGCTTCACGGTGGGAACCAGGCATGTAGAGTCCATCCATTCACCTTTTCTGCGTCGCACAAAGACACGGTGGTTGGAACCAAAGATCTTAAATTTGGACTCATCAGAACAAAGCACAGATTTCCAAACAAGTCTCTTCTGCTTGTTGCCTGTCCTTAGCAGTGGTTTCCTAGCAGCTATTTTACCATGAAGGCCTGCTGCACAAAGTCTCCTCTTAACAGTTGTTGTAGAGATGTGTCTGCTGCTCGAACTCTGTTTGGCATTGACCTGGTCTCTAATCTGAGCTGCTGTTAACCTGCGATTTCTGAGGCTGGTGACTCGGATAAACTTATCCTCAGAAGCAGAGGTGACTCTTGGTCTTCCTTTCCTGGGGCGGTCCTCATGTGAGCCAGTTTCTTTGTAGCGCTTGATGGTTTTTGTAACTGCACTTGGGGACACTTTCAAAGTTTGCCCAATTTTTCGGACTGACTGACCTTCATTTCTTAAAGTAATGATGGCCACTCGTTTTTCTTTACTTAGCTGCTTTTTTCTTGCATAATACAAATTCTAACAGTCTTTTCTGTAGGACTATCAGCTGTGTATCCACCAGACTTCTGCACAACACAACTGATGGTCCCAGCCCCATTTATAAGGCAAGAAATCCCACTTATTAAACCTGACAGGGCACACCTGTGAAGTGAAAACCATTTCCGGTGACTACCTCTTGAAGCTCATCAAGAGAATGCCAAGAGTGTGCAAAGCAGTCATGAAAGCAAAAGGTGGCTACTTTGAAGAACCTAGAATATAAGACATATTTTCAGTTGTTTCACACTTTTTTGTTAAGTATATAATTCCACATGTGTTAATTCATAGTTTTGATGCCTTCAGTGTGAATGTACAATTTTCATAGTCATGAAAATACAGAAAAATCTTTAAATGAGAAGGTGTGTCCAAACTTTTGGTCTGTACTGTACATCTAACCAAAAATAAAGATGTTCCTGCTGTAGCGTATCTGTGAGCTCAGATGTCTGCACTGAGGTCCTGGGAGAGGAGGTGGCTGTCTGACAGCTGCTATGGTCCGGCATAGCACCGCCCGATGGACTCCTACTACTCACCATACAAGAACATACTTTATTTAATCTATTATCAATTCCCGTTAGTTTGTTGGCCAAAATCTATCTGCCAAAACTAGAGGAGAGGAAAATAAGGCAGATTTGCTAATTCATGAGGCTCCTGAAAAAGGCGAAACCTACTGAAAGAGTTGATAAATTTCCAGAGTGCCTCAGAAGTGCGACCTACATTAGTGTGGAGGAAATAGGTCCTGCCCATTTTTGAGTGGTGTTTGTATAAATGTTGCCCCTTTCACACAAGATAAATGGAGCAAACTTGGAACATTTGGCAGGTATACACATGTATACTCTAGGGATTAGGGAATGAGCCACTTCCAGTCTCTTCTGATAGACTTTTATCTTCAAGGATTGCGCATATTGAAATACAACATGCCCAATCCTTCTTTCAACCATCATCTGCTATTGCGGAAGAGTTGAGACAACCACCACCGCATTAGAAGGCAGTACAGTCTGGTTTAAGTTTGAGTTTGGCTTGAATATGTCAGCCCTAGTCTCCCCTATCTGATTTTGGGGGAACATCTAGGAGCTTATTACATTGACTCTTTTCTAGTTGTATCGGATCATCTATTTATGATCTGAGGCCATCGGGCCCCATCACTGAAGCACTGCTGGTGCTCATTGGTGGATGTCCCGAGGTTGGGGCTACCAGCACAATACAAACCCTTACTGAGCTCCGTTATTTGCCACAGGGCTATTGAAATTACATCAGTGGCATAGACTCAGCGTCGGACCAGGGGAGGGTGAGAAGGGAACAGTTTTCTAAAACCAGAAACCCCTTTTAGAGGCCATTCTGTGGCCATGGACTCAGCCGGCTGATGTATAATCTCAGGATCTGTAATCAGCTCAGGAAGTTCCTGCATTTCCAAACATCACTGTCTGATCTGGATCCAATATTGGTTTTTTTTGCCGTCAGTTCATGAGAACATGGAGGAGATGAATGAATTCCCGGCTGGATTTTTGGGTTTAGCCCCCCCCCCCCCAAAATAATATTCACCTATGAGCAGCATTGGACTGGCCCACCAGAGGACTGGAGGATCCTCTGGTGGGCCCTGGCAGGCACTGCATTGTAGCAGTTCACTTACTGTCTACACAAACTGATATGCTGCCAAGAATGAAGATTTTAAAGCCAGCTCAAAAATCATTGCACCCCACAAATGAGCGTTTTGCTTATTTGTCAGGTGATTCCTGGATTTTTTGGACGGGCCGATAGGTGGGGAACAGTCATTCCTATGAACGCTCATTCCCCGATTATCAGCTTGACAAGATGGGAGATAAAGATAAGGGCAGACTCTGCTGTTAGTACCACTTATACAAGAATGAGTTTCTCTGGTGGGCACAAACTACTCCAGTCCGACCCTGCCTATAAGTCATTATGACTTGACGTTAACTCTTTAATGCAATATTAAAAAATAAAATAAAGTACTTCTATTACTTTGGATGTGTGATTTGCTACCTGCAATGTCCAGTCCTGACCATTGCTCTTCATATATATTTTTTTTTAATCTGCTTTTCATGATAATATGAGATCCATCTCCATGGGACACTCCATTAAGACTCATTACCAGCAACTCTACATATCAGTCCTTATAGTTTTTTGGTGCTAAGACTACCGGCTTCATATGTTCTCACTATTCATCTCCACAATCTCCTCTTTTATCCTGTTTATTATCTTACTTCATGGGTACTATCAGAGGGAGTGTGCCATTGGGAAAAGGTAGCGAATCCTGTGTTCTTTAGGTGATGAGATTCATGAAAACATCGGAATAGGAGTGTGCTGATCTTGCTGGAGGCAGTGACCTGACCACTCATAGTAATAAGGACAAGGCTGCATGTGTCTGGGACGGTGCTGTAGTTTGAATGAGAACCTAGGTTCATAGTTTTAGGGTTGAAGGTAGACAGAAGTCCATCAAGTTCAACCTATAGTTTAACATGTTGATCCAGTAAAAGGCCAAAACCCCATGGGGCAGACACTAATATCTCCATATTAGGGGGAAAATTCCTTCCCGACTCCACATACGACAATCGGACAAGTTCCCTGGATCAGCGCCCCATCATAGAATCTAGTGCCCATAACCTTTAATATATTTATCAAGAAAGGCAACCCAGGCCCTCCTTGCATTGTTTAGTGAATCAACCATTACAGCATCATATAGTGGAACGTTCTGTAGTTTCACTGCTCGTACAGTAAAGAATCCATAATGTCTCTGCTCAGTAAAGAATTCATGGTCTCACTGCTGGTACAGTAAAGATTTCATGGTCTCACTGCTGGTACAGTAAAGATTTCATGGTCTCACTGCTGGTACAGTAAAACAGCCTTGGTCTCAGTACAGTAAATAATTTCTCTGCTCATACAGTAAAATATATAATTTCTCTGCTCGTACAGTAAAGAATCCATAGCTTTACTGCTCATACAGTAAAGAATCCATAGTCTCATTGCTCGTACAGTAAAGAAACCATAGCCATACTGCTCGTACAGTAAAGAATCCATGGTCTCACTGCTCGTACAGTAAAGAATCCATAGCCTTACTGCTCGTACAGTAAAGAATCCAAATCCAGTAAAGGATTCAGTCTCACTGCATGTACAGTAAAGAATCCATAGTCTCACTGCACGTACAGTAAAGGATCAATAGTCTCACTGCTTCTACAGTAAAGAATCCATAGTCTCACTGCTTCTACAGTAAAGGATCCATAGTTTACTGCATGTACAGTAAAGAATCCATAGTCTCATTGCATGTACAGTAAAGAATCCATAGTCTCACTGCATGAACAGTAAAGAATCCATAGTCTCACTGCTTCTACAGTAAAGGATCCATAGTTTACTGCATGTACAGTAAGGAATCCGTAGTCTCACTGCTTGTGCAGTAAAGATTCCATAGTTTCACTGCTCATATGGTAAAGAATCCATAGTCTCACTGCTCATATGGTAAAGAATCCATAGTCTCACTGCTCATACAGTAAAGAATCCATAGTCTCACTGCATGTACAGTAAAAAATCCATAGTCTTTCTGCATGTACAGTAAAGAATCCATAGTATCACTGCATGTACAGTAAAGAATCCATAGTCTTTCTGCATGTACAGTAAAGAATCCATAGTCTCACTGCTCACATAGTAAAGAATCCATAGTCTCACTGCATGGGCAGTAAAGATTCCATAGTCTCATTGCTTGTACAGTAAAGATTCCATAGTTTTTCTGCATGTACAGTAAAGATTCCATAGTCTCACTGCATTGACAGTAAAGAATCCATAGTCTCACTGCTTATACAGTAAAGATTCATAGTCTCACTGCATGGACAGTAAAGAATCCATAGTCTCACTCCATGTACAGTAAAGATTCCATAGTCTCACTGCATGCACAGTAAGGAATCCATAGTCTCACTGCATGTACAGTAAAGGATCCATAGTTTACTGCATGTACAGTAAGGAATCATAGTCTCACTGCATGTACAGTAAAGGATCCATAGTTTACTGCATGTACAGTAAGGAATCCATGGTCTCACTGCTTGTACAGTAAAGATTCCATAGTCTTTCTGTATGTACAGTAAAGAATCCATAGTCTTTCTGCATGTACAGTAAAGAATCCATAGTCTCCCTGCTCATATAGTAAAGAATCCATAGTCTCACTGCATGGACAGTAAAGAATCCATAGTCTCACTGCATAGACAGTAAAGAATCCATAGTCTCACTGCTTCTACAGTAAAGGATCCATAGTTTACTGCATGTACAGTAAGGAATCCATAGTCTCACTGCATGTACAGTAAAGGATCCATAGTTTACTGCATGTACAGTAAGGAATCCATGGTCTCACTGCTTGTACAGTAAAGATTCCATAGTCTTTCTGTATGTACAGTAAAGAATCCATAGTCTTTCTGCATGTACAGTAAAGAATCCATAGTCTCCCTGCTCATATAGTAAAGAATCCATAGTCTTACTGCATGTACAGTAAAGAATCCATAGTCTCATTGCATGTACAGTAAAGAATCCATAGTCTCACTGCTTCTACAGTAAAGGATCCATAGTTTACTGCATGTACAGTAAGGAATCCGTAGTCTCACTGCTTGTGCAGTAAAGATTCCATAGTTTCACTGCTCATATGGTAAAGAATCCATAGTCTCACTGCTCATATGGTAAAGAATCCATAGTCTCACTGCTCATATGGTAAAGAATCCATAGTCTCACTGCTCATACAGTAAAGAATCCATAGTCTCACTGCTCGTACAGTAAAGAATCCGTAGTCTCACTGCTCGTACAGTAAAGAATCCGTAGTCTCACTGCATGTACAGTAAAAAATCCAGTCTTTCTGCATGTACAGTAAAGAATCCATAGTCTCACTGCTCATATAGTAAAGAATCCATAGTCTCACTGCATGTACAGTAAAGATTCCATAGTCTCACTGCATGGGCTGTAAAGATTCCATAGTCTCACTGCTTGTACAGTAAAGATTCCATAGTTTTTCTGCATGTACAGTAAAGATTCCATAGTCTCACTGCATTGACAGTAAAGAATCCATAGTCTCACTGCTTATACAGTAAAGATTCCATAGTCTCACTGCATGGACAGTAAATAATCCATAGTCTCACTGCATGTACAGTAAAGAATCCATAGTCTCACTGCATGGACAGTAAAGAATCCATAGTCTCACTGCATGTACAGTAAAGATTCCATAGTGTCACTGCATGTACAGTAAGGAATCCATAGTCTCACTGCATGTACAGTAAAGGATCCATAGTTTACTGCATGTACAGTAAGGAATCCATGGTCTCACTGCTTGTACAGTAAAGATTCCATAGTCTTTCTGCATGTACAGTAAAGATTCCATAGTCTTTCTGCATGTACAGTAAAGAATCCATAGTCTTTCTGCATGTACAGTAAAGAATCCATAGTCTCCCTGCTCATATAGTAAAGAATCCATAGTCTCACTGCATGGACAGTAAAGTATCCATAGTCTCACTGCATAGACAGTAAAGAATCCATAGTCTCACTGCATGTACAGTAAAGTATCCATAGTCTTACTGCATGTACAGTAAAGAATCCATAGTCTCATTGCATGTACAGTAAAGAGTCCATAGTCTCACTGCTTCTACAGTAAAGGATCCATAGTTTACTGCATGTACAGTAAGGAATCCGTAGTCTCACTGCTTGTGCAGTAAAGATTCCATAGTTTCACTGCTCATATGGTAAAGAATCCATAGTCTCACTGCTCATATGGTAAAGAATCCATAGTCTCACTGCTCATATAGTAAAGAATCCATAGTCTCACTGCTCATACAGTAAAGAATCCATAGTCTCACTGCTCGTACAGTAAAGAATCCGTAGTCTCACTGCTCATACAGTAAAGAATCCATAGTCTCACTGCATGTACAGTAAAAAATCCATAGTCTTTCTGCATGTACAGTAAAGAATCCATAGTCTCACTGCATGTACAGTAAAGAATCCATAGTCTTTCTGCATTTACAGTAAAGAATCCATAGTCTCACTGCTCACATAGTAAAGAATCCATAGTCTCACTGCATGTACAGTAAAGATTCCATAGTCTCACTGCATGTACAGTAAAGATTCCATAGTCTCACTGCATGGGCAGTAAAGATTCCATAGTCTCACTGCTTGTACAGTAAAGATTCCATAGTTTTTCTGCATGTACAGTAAAGAATCCATAGTTTCACTGCATTGACAGTAAAGAATCCATAGTCTCACTGCTTGTACAGTAAAGAATCCATAGTCTCACTGCATGGACAGTAAAGAATCCATAGTCTCACTGCATGGACAGTAAAGAATCCATAGTCTCACTGCATGTACAGTAAAGGATCCATAGTTTACTGCATGTACAGTAAGGAATCCATAGTCTCACTGCATGTACAGTAAAGGATCCATAGTTTACTGCATGTACAGTAAGGAATCCATGGTCTCACTGCTTGTACAGTAAAGATTCCATAGTCTTTCTGCATGTACAGTAAAGAATCCATAGTCTTTCTGCATGTACAGTAAAGAATCCATAGTCTCACTGCTCATATAGTAAAGAATCCATAGTCTCACTGCATGGACAGTAAAGAATCCGTAGTCTCACTGCATAGACAGTAAAGAATCCATAGTCTCACTGCTTCTACAGTAAAGGATCCATAGTTTACTGCATGTACAGTAAGGAATCCATAGTCTCACTGCTTGTACAGTAAAGGATCCATAGTCTCACTGCTCTTACAGTAAGGAATCCATAGTCTCACTGCATGTACAGTAAGGAATCCATAGTCTCACTGCATGTACAGTAAGGAATCCATAGTCTCACTGCATGTACAGTAAAGATTCCATAGTCTCACTGCATTGACAGTAAAGAATCCATTGTCTCACTGCTTCTACAGTAAAGAATCCATAGTCTCTCTGCATGTACAGTAAAGAATCCATAGTCTCACTGCATGTACAGTAAAGATTCCATAGTCTCACTGCATGGACAGTAAAGATTCCATAGTCTCACTGCATGGACAGTAAAGAATCCATAGTCTCACTGCATGTACAGTAAGGAATCCATAGTTTACTGCATGTACAGTAAAGGATCCATAGTTTACTGCATGTACAGTAAGGAATCCATAGTCTCACTGCATGTACAGTAAAGAATCCATAGTCTCACTGCTTGTACAGTAAAGGATCCATAGTTTACTGCATGGATAGTAAGGAATCCATAGTGTCATTGCTTGTACAGAAGGAATCCATAGTGTCACTGCTTGTACAGTAGAGATTCGATAGTGTCACTGCATGCACAATAAAGCACCCTTAGTCTGTTATGATTAGATCGTCTTTCTTCTACATGTAGTGGACCCCGCCTTGTCATTGTTGCAGGCCTAGATCATTAGATAGATCTCTTTATAGCCAGTCATATATTTGTACACTGAGTATAAGAAAACCACAAGGATGTGGACAGCAGCAGAGGAGGGCGGCGCTAGCATCATTATTTTTTTTTGCTGCAGTTTATCCACATTGAGATCAAAATGGCTTAGCACCAAAAAGTCTAAAAAAAAACATCTCGAACGCTGCACAAAAACTCTGCGTCATTTACACTGTGTTTCATGCAGAATAACAAAGAATTCATAAAAAATGCCACGTGTGAATCTAGAACCCTCCGGGGCTGTTTGACCCTTCTTCAGTTGCATAGATTAGTATTAGTTTAGTAAATTCCTCCTTTGCCTTAAAGCCGAGCAAGTGCCAAGACCTTGTGCAAAGTTTTGCATGAATTCTTCTGGAAAGGCCATTGAACAATGCTGGTTACGTGGCAATTCCCCCTCCTTAATGTTGTGCGGGGACACGGTGAAGGACACATTACCCCCTATTGACTGCTATGTAACAGTAGTAACAGTTGGCGATGCTGGCGGAGGAGGCCTCCTAAACCGGCCTTTGTTTGCAGCTGGGGTCGGGGTGCAGGGTGGCGGCTCCATCATCCGCAGCTTTTACTCTGAAAGCCGCCATGTGAGCCAGCTGGTCCAGCTGCAGGAGGGGGTTAATCTCTGGCCACATATTACCACTCCTGAGCCATGTCCATAAATTAGCAAGGAGCCTGTTGCTTTTCAAACTAATTTTTTATTTTTTTTTCTTGCCGATCCAACAATAACAGAAGAAGTCGTGCTGTCGACAGCAGCGCGTGCAGAGGTGAAAGGCAGCTATTACCCCGAGCAAGTGTCTGCAGAAAAAATAACCCACCTAGGTTATGTGCACACCTAGAGTATCTGCAGCAGATTTTTCTGCACCAAAAAGCAGTGTTGACTGGAAAAATATGCGCGTTTTTGTTGCGTTTATTTTCCCCATTTATTTAAATAGGTGTAAAACGCTGTAAAAAAAACATTGAATGAACTGACACGCTGCCGATATGGAAAAAATAAGCCGCGTGTGCACGAGGTTTCAGAAATCTCAATCACTTTGCTGATACTGTAAACTGCTGCATTTTTTTTATTCTTGAAAAACACACTGTGTGAACAAGCCCTTACAGTGTGTCATACCGGAGTGTCCTTCTCAATGATGGCTAGTCACATGTTAGGTCTAATTTAGTTGCATACTAAGGAGCATCTCTTACTAATACTTAATATATCTAAGGGTATACTTAAAGAGAACCTGTCACGTTGTGCATGCAGTGTGATGTGTGAACAGCAGGGTGGGAAATGACTCAGTATGACTGTTTTATTCATTGAAATCCCTAGGTATGAGTCCAGTGGGCAGGGTGCAGTCCCAGTGGGTGGGGGGAAGGTAGGAATCCCAGTGAGCGGGGGGGGGAAGGTAGGAGTCCCATTGGGCGGAGGGGTAGGTAGGAGTCCCAGTGGGCGGGAGGGAAGGTAGGAGTCCCAGTGGGCGGGGGGGTGGTAGGAGTCCCAGTGGGCGGGGGGGGTGGTAGGAGTCCCAGTGGGCGGAGGGGGATGGTAGGAGTCCCAGTGGGCGGAGGGGGAAGGTAGGAGTCCGGTGGGCGGGGGGAAGGTAGGAGTCCCAGTGGGCGGGGGGGAAGGTAGGAGTCCCAGTGGGCGGGGGGGGTGGTAGGAGTCCCAGTGGGCGGGGGGGGTGGTAGGAGTCCCAGTGGGCGGGGGGGGAAGGTGGGAGTCCCAGTGGGCGGGGGGGGGGAGGTGGGAGTCCCAGTGGGCGGGGGGGGGAAGGTAGGAGTCCCAGTGGGCGGGGGGGGGAAGGTAGGAGTCCCAGTGGGCGGGGGGGAAGGTAGGAGTCCCAGTGGGTGGGGGGGAAGGTAGGAGTCCCAGTGGGCGGGGGTGGAGGTAGGAGTCCGGTGGGGGGGGTAGGAGTCCGGTGGGCGGGGTGGAATCCCAGTGGGCTGGGGGGGAAGGTATGAGTCCCAGTGGGCTGGGGGGGAAGGTATGAGTCCCAGTGGGCTGGGGGGGAAGGTATGAGTCCCAGTGGGCTGGGGGGGAAGGTATGAGTCCCAGTGGGCTGGGGGGGAAGGTATGAGTCCCAGTGGGCTGGGGGGGAAGGTATGAGTCCCAGTGGGCTGGGGGGGAAGGTAGGAATCCCAGTGGGCTGAGGGGGAAGGTAGGAGTCCCAGTGGGCGGGGGGGGAAGGTAGGAGTCCCAGTGGGCGGGGGGGGAAGGTAGGAGTCCGGTGGGCGGGATGGAATCCCAGTGGGTGGGGGGAAGGTAGGAGTCCCAGTGGGCTGGGGGGGAAGGTAGGAGTCCCAGTGGGCTGGGGGGGAAGGTAGGAGTCCCAGTGGGCTGGGGGGGAAGGTAGGAGTCCCAGTGGGCTGGGGGGGAAGGTATGAGTCCCAGTGGGCGGGGGGGAAGGTAGGAGTCCGGTGGGGGGGGTAGGAGTCCGGTGGGCGGGGTGGAATCCCAGTGGGTGGGGGGAAGGTAGGAGTCCCAGTGGGCTGGGGGGGAAGGTAGGAGTCCCAGTGGGCTGGGGGGGGAAGGTAGGAGTCCCAGTGGGCTGGGGGGGAAGGTAGGAGTCCCAGTGGGCTGGGGGGGAAGGTAGGAGTCCCAGTGCGCTGGGGGGGGAAGGTAGGAGTCCCAGTGGGCTGGGGGGGAAGGTATGAGTCCCAGTGGGCGGGGGGGAAGGTAGGAGTCCGGTGGGCGGGGTGGAATCCCAGTGGGTGGGGGGAAGGTAGGAGTCCCAGTGGGCTGGGGGGGAAGGTAGGAGTCCCAGTGGGCTGGAGGGGGAAGGTAGGAGTCCCAGTGGGCTGGGGGGGGAAGGTAGGAGTCCCAGTGGGCTGGGGGGGGAAGGTAGGAGTCCCAGTGGGCTGGGGGGTAAGGTAGGAGTCCCAGTGGGCTGGAGGGGAAGGTAGGAGTCCCAGTGGGCTGGGGGGGAAGGTAGGAGTCCAGTGGGCGGGAGGTATGAGTCTAGTGGGCGGGGGAAAGATAGGAGTCTAGTGGGCTGGGGTGTATGACTTTCTACCATTCCATGTTGCCTACTGTAGTTCTGCTCCTGGTCAATGAAGTCCAAACCTG
The DNA here is from genome assembly GCF_046119375.1 of Phyllobates terribilis. Taxonomy (NCBI): domain Eukaryota; kingdom Metazoa; phylum Chordata; class Amphibia; order Anura; family Dendrobatidae; genus Phyllobates; species Phyllobates terribilis. Next base: position 568,774,507 of record NW_027362761.1, read on the forward strand.
TTGCTGGGAGCTGGTCTATGTTCTGGTGAAGTTTTCCCTTTAAAGAGATGTTCTCATCATCTTTCCTTCAGGAGCGCACTGCTCTCCGACTTCATGATTTCCAAGGGGGAGGGCGGTGAGCTCCTGAAGATTGACGGTTCTGGCCGGTGGCATGGTCGCACCATGGGTCTGTCGGAGAAGCCTGGGAGAAGTGCCGGAGACTAAAGCTGGCCGGATCCATCGATGACGCAAGCAGCAGAGCAATAGAGCTCTAATAGACTATAGAGGTGGTCAGAAACCTTAGCAATCAGCAGAAAACTAAAAAAGAATCCCTTGCTAAATGTTTTTTTGCAGTTTTAATCAAATAAGATGTTGTGCATGGAAGGAATCATGGTGGAAATTTTTGCAATTGGCCACATTTTTCTTCCTCTGAGCCTGTATATCGATGGTGACTTTCCTATGAATGGTGGCCATTGACCACGTCGCCTCCATTGACCTCTTACTTGATAGTTTTGGCAAACTCATTGTAAGTGAACAGAAAGGTCCGGAAGTTTTCTTTTTTTTCTTATTAATGGCTTCCATCTGCTGGGTAGGATCTGGCATTGGTGGGGTCTTTGTGATGCACATTCACCGCTACGAGCGCCTGATTTGTTAACAAGGCTCCTTTACCGCTCTGGACGCATTCACGTAGTGTTTTCAATCTTCACGCCTAATTATTCGATGTTACTTTTGATGCTAGAACACCCCGACTAGTAATCACTGCTCATTGTCGGGAGTCCATTATATTCTAACTGTTTGAGTGATCCCATTGACCTTGGACTGACATTATAAGCTGTGTCTAATCTTTTCACTCTATATATTTCTAATGCAGACTTTTCTTTTTTCCCTTTTTTTTGTCCTTCCCTCCCTTCCTTTCTTCCTGATCCCTGTTTAGCATCACAATCGGGCTACCCCTGAGCCCCGCAGCTGACTCCGCCCGCTCGGCACGGCACGCTCTGTCGCTCATTGCCACGGCCAGACCACCCGCCTTCATAACAACGATCGCTAAGGAGGTAAAGAAAAAACAAATCCTCTCCCCATCTTCTCCTTTCTGCATGGATAAATCCGCCACTCATTCACTACTCTTCCATTAAAGTTTCCTCTAAGCCTTTGTATGATGTGCGTAGCATAATAAGCCCCCCCCATGACACGCATCCCCCTCCCTGCGTGACACATTGAGGAGTTTAAATTCATTTTTTTTTATATGTATTAATTACATTTTAAGCTGTTTTTTTTAAAGGAGTTGGCCCTTTTCAGAAAAGTTTTTCCTATAAGTTCCCTTAGTAGTAAAAAAAAAAAAAAAAAGTGTTCTTTACTCATCCTGCCCAGGTCCAATGCTCATTCACTGCCACTACTCCTGGTTGTCTGCAGCGCTGAGCTCAGCAGCTCTGCCTTTTTAGACCGCACAAGCTGCTCAGCTCACTGATTGGCTTCTGCAATATCACGGCAGCCAATCAGTGAGCTCATCAGTTGTGAGTGGCCTCTACAGTGCATGGGCACAGCGGCTGAGCTCCGTTGTCTGCAGCGCTCTCGACATGACGTCAACGCTGCAGACAACGCTGGACCTGGGCAGGGTGGGTAAGGCACAATTTCCTATTTTTTTTCTACTAAGGACACTTTTCTGAAATAGGACAAATCCATTAATACCATTCTGACATTTCCATGACATGCAAATTCTGGGAAAACCTGAGATAGCAGTGATTGCAGATCCCGCATTGACTTTGTTCCTGCTTTTCCGGACTCCTGAAAGGCTGATCTATCTAGTTGTGCTGTAAATCTTATCTTTGATTTGCTTTCAGGACTGTAGTAAAGCGGAATGTGACTGTCTCTGGGGGGTCCTATTTATTTCCCAGTGTCAAAGTATAATTATAAAGTGGCTGCATAAATCAGAATCAGTTAATGGGTTAGTCCCGTGAGCAACAATTATCACCTTTTCATAGGGCTGATGGTAAATGTACGTTTGCTGTTGCTGAGACCCTGACTGATCCCGAAAAAGTAGGATCCAGTGATCCATCCATTGTGAGCATGTGCGGCCTTCATTACCATGGAGCAGGGGTCGCACATGCTCACTAACACTCTAGTGACACGGGATTTGGCAACCGCCGCTCTCTAAATTAGTCTTAACCCCAGTTCTATCTCCTATTCTAATAATTAATGAGGTCCCTGTTGGTCAGAGCCCGTGTTTCATGTATTTTTTTTCTTACCACTGTTATGAAAAAGGTAAGTAATCCCTGAGTGATTGGTAGAAGTTTTCACTTATTTACTAATTTTTATTGCCAAAAAAACCCCAAAAACTGTAAATTTAATGTCCATAATTGAGTGAATGTAATGTAGTTGCAGTACCCCATAATTTCCTCTTGGAGTGCTGTGGCATTTTCACCTTGACTCTAGATTTCTGCTTATGGGAACATTCTTGCCCTGACCTAGTCTGGCTCATACATTTATTAAAACAAAGAAGTATTGGGAATCCTTCTCTGATCTACAAAGCCGCAGCGTAAATGTTTGTCCTTTCCAGGACTCTGGTCTGACTGCCCCTATAGACACTTAAACAGTGAATACGCCTTTTAATGATACGTACCATTGGAAAGTACTATATTTAACTCCTTAAGTATTGGGCAATTTTTAGTTTTTGCTCTTAAATTTTTTTTTTTTTTTTTTTTTTTTTTTTTTTATTAAAACGATGGTTACTCTTTACGTGTTGAAGAAAAAATTAATTTCTAAAGAAAAAAAATCTAAATTTGGTTTGCGTTGCCATTTTTTGAGTCTTTTAACTTTTTCATTTTCCATCAATAGAACTGCGGGGGAGTTTCTTGCATGCTGAATTGATGTTTTTATTGTTACCACTCATGGGGTAACTCCGGCATTTTGATGACTTTTTATTGCAACCAAAAACTTACTTAAGCTTTCCCTGTTGCAGTGGTGTAACTAGAGTCTGATGGGACCCGGTACAAAATTTGGATCTGGGCTTCCCACCTGCATGTTGGTCAGATGTATCAGCCCTTGTAGCGGCTAAAGCCTATAAAGACATACGTAGTAGTAATGTCGCCATTACCCATCCAGGGCCCATCCTGTAATATAGTGTCACCCATCCTGTAATATGTGTCCCCCATCCAGGGCCCATCCTGTAATGTGTCCCCCATCCAGGGCCCATCCTGTAATGTGTCCCCCATCCAGGGCCCATCCTGTAATACACATTCCCCATCCAGGGCCCATCCTGTAATGTGTCCCCCATCCAGGGCCCATCCTGTAATATGTGTCCCCCACCCAGGGCCCATCCTGTAATATATGTCGCCCATCCTGTAATATGTGTCCCACATCCAGGGCCCATCCTGTAATACACGTCCCCCATCCAGGGCCCATCCTTTAATATAGTGTCACCCATCCTGTAATATAGTGTCACCCATCCTGTAATATGTGTCCCCCATCCAGTGCCCATCCTGTAATATGTGTTCCCCATCCAGGGCCCATCCTGTAATATGTGTCCCCCATCCAGGGCCCATCCTGTAATATGTGTCCCCCATCCAGGGCCCATCCTGTAATATGTGTTCCCCATCCAGGGCCCATCCTGTAATATGTGTCCCCCATCCAGGGCCCATCCTGTAATATGTGTCCCCCATCCAGGGCCCATCCTGTAATATGTGTCCCCCCATCCAGGGCCCATCCTGTAATATGTGTCCCACATCCAGGGCCCATCCTGTAATATATGTCGCCCATCCTGTAATATGTGTCCCACATCCAGGGCCCATCCTGTAATACACGTCCCCCATCCAGGGCCCATCCTTTAATATAGTGTCACCCATCCTGTAATATAGTGTCACCCATCCTGTAATATGTGTCCCCCATCCAGTGCCCATCCTATATGATGTGTCCCCCATCCAGGGCCCATCCTGTAATATGTGTCCCCCATCCAGGGCCCATCCTGTAATATGTGTCCCCCATCCAGGGCCCATCCTGTAATATGTGTCCCCCATCCAGGGCCCATCCTGTAATATGTGTTCCCCATCCAGGGCCCATCCTGTAATATGTGTCCCCCATCCAGGGCCCATCCTGTAATATGTGTCCCCCCATCCAGGGCCCATCCTGTAATATGTGTCCCCCCATCCAGGGCCCATCCTGTAATATGTGTCCCCCATCCAGGGCCCATCCTGTAATATGTGTCCCCCATCCAGGGCCCATCCTGTAATATGTGTCCCCCATCCAGGGCCCATCCTGTAATATGTGTCCCCCATCCAGGGCCCATCCTGTAATATGTGTCCCCCATCCAGGGCCCATCCTGTAATATGTGTCCCCCATCCAGGGCCCATCCTGTAATATGTGTCCCCCATCCAGGGCCCATCCTGTAATATGTGTCCCCCATCCAGGGCCCATCCTGTAATATGTGTCCCCCATCCAGGGCCCATCCTGTAATATGTGTCCCCCATCCAGGGCCCATCCTGTAATATGTGTCCCCCATCCAGGGCCCATCCTGTAATATGTGTCCCCCATCCAGGGCCCATCCTGTAATATGTGTCCCCCATCCAGGGCCCATCCTGTAATATGTGTCCCCCATCCAGGGCCCATCCTGTAATATGTGTCCCCCATCCAGGGCCCATCCTGTAATATGTGTCCCCCATCCAGGGCCCATCCTGTAATATGTGTCCCCCATCCAGGGCCCATCCTGTAATATGTGTCCCCCATCCAGGGCCCATCCTGTAATATGTGTCCCCCATCCAGGGCCCATCCTGTAATATGTGTCCCCCATCCAGGGCCCATCCTGTAATATGTGTCCCCCATCCAGGGCCCATCCTGTAATATGTGTCCCCCATCCAGGGCCCATCCTGTAATATGTGTCCCCCATCCAGGGCCCATCCTGTAATATGTGTCCCCCATCCAGGGCCCATCCTGTAATATGTGTCCCCCATCCAGGGCCCATCCTGTAATATGTGTCCCCCATCCAGGGCCCATCCTGTAATATGTGTCCCCCATCCAGGGCCCATCCTGTAATATGTGTCCCCCATCCAGGGCCCATCCTGTAATATGTGTCCCCCATCCAGGGCCCATCCTGTAATATGTGTCCCCCATCCAGGGCCCATCCTGTAATATGTGTCCCCCATCCAGGGCCCATCCTGTAATATGTGTCCCCCATCCAGGGCCCATCCTGTAATATGTGTCCCCCATCCAGGGCCCATCCTGTAATATGTGTCCCCCATCCAGGGCCCATCCTGTAATATGTGTCCCCCATCCAGGGCCCATCCTGTAATATGTGTCCCCCATCCAGGGCCCATCCTGTAATGTGTCCCCCATCCAGGGCCCATCCTGTAATATGTGTCCCCCATCCAGGGCCCATCCTGTAATATGTGTCCCCCATCCAGGGCCCATCCTGTAATATGTGTCCCCCATCCAGGGCCCATCCTGTAATATGTGTCCCCCACCCAGGGCCCATCCTGTAATATGTGTCCCCCACCCAGGGCCCATCCTGTAATATGTGTCCCCCACCCAGGGCCCATCCTGTAATATGTGTCCCCCACCCAGGGCCCATCCTGTAATATGTGTCCCCCACCCAGGGCCCATCCTGTAATATGTGTCCCCCACCCAGGGCCCATCCTGTAATATGTGTCCCCCACCCAGGGCCCATCCTGTAATATGTGTCCCCCATCCCGGGCCCATCCTGTAATATGTGCCCCCCACCCAGGGCCCATCCTGTAATATGTGCCCCCCACCCAGGGCCCATCATGTAATATGTGTCCCCCACCCAGGGCCCATCCTGTAATATGTGTCCCCCATCCCGGGCCCATCCTGTAATATGTGCCCCCCACCCAGGGCCCATCATGTAATATGTGTCCCCCATCCAGGGCACATCCTGTAATATGTGTCCCCCATCCAGGGCCCATCCTGTAATTTGTCCCCCATCCAGGGCCCATCTTGTAATATGTGTCCCCCCATCCCGGGCCCATCCCGGGCCCATCCTGTAATATGTGTCCCCCATCCAGGGCCCATCCTGTAATATGTGTCCCCTATCCAGTATCCATCCTGTAATATGTGTCCCCCATCCAGGGCCCATCCTGTAATATGTGTCCCCCATCCAGGGCCCATCCTGTAATATGTGTCCCCCATCCAGGGCCCATCCTGTAATATGTGTCCCCCATCCAGGGCCCATCCTGTAATATGTGTCCCCCACCCAGGGCCCATCCTGTAATATGTGTCCCCCACCCAGGGCCCATCCTGTAATATGTGTCCCCCACCCAGGGCCCATCCTGTAATATGTGTCCCCCACCCAGGGCCCATCCTGTAATATGTGTCCCCCACCCAGGGCCCATCCTGTAATATGTGTCCCCCACCCAGGGCCCATCCTGTAATATGTGTCCCCCACCCAGGGCCCATCCTGTAATATGTGTCCCCCATCCCGGGCCCATCCTGTAATATGTGCCCCCCACCCAGGGCCCATCCTGTAATATGTGCCCCCCACCCAGGGCCCATCATGTAATATGTGTCCCCCACCCAGGGCCCATCCTGTAATATGTGTCCCCCATCCCGGGCCCATCCTGTAATATGTGCCCCCCACCCAGGGCCCATCATGTAATATGTGTCCCCCATCCAGGGCACATCCTGTAATATGTGTCCCCCATCCAGGGCCCATCCTGTAATTTGTCCCCCATCCAGGGCCCATCTTGTAATATGTGTCCCCCCATCCCGGGCCCATCCCGGGCCCATCCTGTAATATGTGTAACCGTCCAGGGCACATCCTGTAATATGTGTCCCCTATCCAGTATCCATCCTGTAATATGTGTCCCCCATCCAGGGCCCATCCTGTAATATGTGTCCCCCATCCAGGGCCCATCCTGTAATATGTGTCCCCCATCCAGGGCCCATCCTGTAATATGTGTCCCCCACCCAGGGCCCATCCTGTAATATGTGTCCCCCACCCAGGGCCCATCCTGTAATATGTGTCCCCCACCCAGGGCCCATCCTGTAATATGTGTCCCCCACCCAGGGCCCATCCTGTAATATGTGTCCCCCACCCAGGGCCCATCCTGTAATATGTGTCCCCCACCCAGGGCCCATCCTGTAATATGTGTCCCCCATCCCGGGCCCATCCTGTAATATGTGCCCCCCACCCAGGGCCCATCCTGTAATATGTGCCCCCCACCCAGGGCCCATCATGTAATATGTGTCCCCCACCCAGGGCCCATCCTGTAATATGTGTCCCCCATCCCGGGCCCATCCTGTAATATGTGCCCCCCACCCAGGGCCCATCCTGTAATATGTGCCCCCCACCCAGGGCACATCCTGTAATATGTGTCCCCCATCCAGGGCCCATCCTGTAATTTGTCCCCCATCCAGGGCCCATCTTGTAATATGTGTCCCCCCATCCCGGGCCCATCCCGGGCCCATCCTGTAATATGTGTAACCGTCCAGGGCACATCCTGTAATATGTGTCCCCTATCCAGTATCCATCCTGTAATATGTGTCCCCCATCCAGGGCCCATCCTGTAATATGTGTCCCCCATCCAGGGCCCATCCTGTAATATGTGTCCCCCATCCAGGGCCCATCCTGTAATATGTGTCCCCCATCCAGGGCCCATCCTGTAATATGTGTCCCCCATCCAGGGCCCATCCTGTAATATGTGTCCCCCATCCAGGATCCATCCTGTAATATGTGTCCCCCATCCAGGGCACATCCTGTAATATGTGTCCCCCATCCAGGGCACATCCTGTAATATGTGTCCCCCATCCAGGGCCCATCCTGTAATATGTGTCCCCCATCCAGGGCCCATCCTGTAATATGTGTAACCGTCCAGGGCACATCCTGTAATATGTGTCCCCTATCCAGTATCCATCCTGTAATATGTGTCCCCCACCCAGGGCCCAGCCTGTAATATGTGTCCCCCATCCAGGGCCCATCCTGTAATATGTGTCCCCCATCCAGGGCCCATCCTGTAATATGTGTCCCCCATCCAGGGCCCATCCTGTAATATGTGTCCCCCATCCAGGGCCCATCCTGTAATATGTGTCCCCCATCCAGGGCCCATCCTGTAATATGTGTCCCCCATCCAGGGCCCATCCAGTAATATATGTCCCCCATCCTGTAATACACGTCCCACATCCAGGGCCCATCCTTTAATATAGTGTCACCCATCCTGTAATATAGTGTCACCCATCCTGTAATATGTGTCCCCCATCCAGTGCCCATCCTATATGATGTGTCCCCCATCCAGGGCCCATCCTGTAATATGTGTCCCCCATCCAGGGCCCATCCTGTAATATGTGTCCCCCATCCAGGGCCCATCCTGTAATATGTGTCCCCCATCCAGGGCCCATCCTGTAATATGTGTCCCCCATCCAGGGCCCATCCTGTAATATGTGTCCCCCATCCAGGGCCCATCCTATAATATGTGTCCCCCATCCAGGGCCCATCCTGTAATATGTGTCCCCCATCCAGGGCCCATCCTGTAATATGTGTCCCCCATCCAGGGCCCATCCTGTAATATGTGTCCCCTATCCAGGGCCCATCCTGTAATATGTGTCCCCCATCCAGGGCCCATCCTGTAATATGTGTCCCCCATCCAGGGCCCATCCTGTAATATGTGTCCCCCATCCAGGGCCCATCCTGTAATATGTGTCCCCCATCCAGGGCCCATCCTGTAATATGTGTCCCCCATCCAGGGCCCATCCTGTAATATGTGTCCCCCATCCAGGGCCCATCCTGTAATATGTGTCCCCCATCCAGGGCCCATCCTGTAATATGTGTCCCCCCCCATCCAGGGCCCATCCTGTAATATGTGTCCCCCCCCATCCAGGGCCCATCCTGTAATATGTGTCCCCCATCCAGGGCCCATCCTGTAATATGTGTCCCCCATCCAGGGCCCATCCTGTAATATGTGTCCCCCATCCAGGGCCCATCCTGTAATATGTGTCCCCCATCCAGGGCCCATCCTGTAATATGTGTCCCCCATCCAGGGCCCATCCTGTAATATGTGTCCCCCCCATCCAGGGCCCATCCTGTAATATGTGTCCCCCCCATCCAGGGCCCATCCTGTAATATGTGTCCCCCCCATCCAGGGCCCATCCTGTAATATGTGTCCCCCCCATCCAGGGCCCATCCTGTAATATGTGTCCCCCCCATCCAGGGCCCATCCTGTAATATGTGTCCCCCCCATCCAGGGCCCATCCTGTAATATGTGTCCCCCATCCAGGGCCCATCCTGTAATATGTGTCCCCCATCCAGGGCCCAACCTGTAATATGTGTCCCCCATCCAGGGCCCATCCTGTAATATGTGTCCGCCATCCAGGGCCCATCCTGTAATATGTGTCCGCCATCCAGGGCCCATCCTGTAATATGTGTCCCCCATCCAGGGCCCATCCTGTAATATGTGTCCCCCATCCAGGGCCCATCCTGTAATATGTGTCCCCCATCCAGGGCCCATCCTGTAATATGTGTCCCCCATCCAGGGCCCATCCTGTAATATGTGTCCCCCATCCAGGGCCCATCCTGTAATATGTGTCCCCCATCCAGGGCCCATCCTGTAATATGTGTCCCCCATCCAGGGCCCATCCTGTAATATGTGTCCCCCATCCAGGGCCCATCCTGTAATATGTGTCCCCCCTCCAGGGCCCATCCTGTAATATGTGTCCCCCCTCCAGGGCCCATCCTGTAATATGTGTCCCCCATCCAGGGCCCATCCTGTAATATGTGTCCCCCATCCAGGGCCCATCCTGTAATATGTGTCCCCCACCCAGGGCCCATCCTGTAATATGTGTCCCCCACCCAGGGCCCATCCTGTAATATGTGTCCCCCACCCAGGGTCCATCCTGTAATATGTGTCCCCCATCCTGGGCCCATCCTGTAATATGTGCCCCCCACCCAGGGCCCATCATGTAATATGTGCCCCCCACCCAGGGCCCATCATGTAATATGTGCCCCCCACCCAGGGCCCATCATGTAATATGTGTCCCCCACCCAGGGCCCATCCTGTAATATGTGTCCCCCATCCCGGTCCCATCCTGTAATATGTGCCCCCCACCCAGGGCCCATCATGTAATATGTGTCCCCCATCCAGGGCCCATCCTGTAATATGTGTCCCCCACCCAGGGCCCATCCTGTAATATGTTTCCCCCACCCAGGGTCCATCCTGTAATATGTGTCCCCCATCCTGGGCCCATCCTGTAATATGTGCCCCCCACCCAGGGCCCATCATGTAATATGTGCCCCCCACCCAGGGCCCATCATGTAATATGTGCCCCCCACCCAGGGCCCATCCTGTAATATGTGTCCCCCATCCCGGGCCCATCCTGTAATATGTGCCCCCCCCCCTGGGCCCATCATGTAATATGTGTCCCCCATCCAGGGCACATCCTGTAATATGTGTCCCCCATCCAGGGCCCATCTTGTAATATGTGTCCCCCCATCCCGGGCCCATCCCGGGCCCATCCTGTAATATGTGTCCCCCCATCCAGGGCCCATCCTGTAATATGTGTCCCCCATCCAGGGCCCATCCTGTAATATGTGTCCCCCATCCAGGCCCATCCTGTAATATGTGTCCCCCATCCAGGGCCCATCCTGTAATATGTGTCTCCCATCCAGGGCCCATCCTGTAATATGTGTCCCCCATCCAGGGCCCATCCTGTAATATGTGTCCCCCATCCAGGGCCCATCCTGTAATATGTGTCCCCCATCCAGGGCCCATCCTGTAATATGTGTCCCCCATCCAGGGCCCATCCTGTAATATGTGTCTCCCATCCAGGGCCCATCCTGTAATATGTGTCCCCCATCCAGGGCCCATCCTGTAATATGTGTCCCCCATCCAGGGCCCATCCTGTAATATGTGTCCCCCATCCAGGGCCCATCCTGTAATATGTGTCCCCCATCCAGGGCCCATCCTGTAATATGTGTCCCCCATCCAGGGCCCATCCTGTAATATGTGTCTCCCATCCAGGGCCCATCCTGTAATATGTGTCCCCCATCCAGGGCCCATCCTGTAATATGTGTCCCCCATCCAGGGCCCATCCTGTAATATGTGTCCCCCATCCAGGGCCATCCTGTAATTTGTGTCCCCCATCCAGGGCCCATCCTGTAATTTGTGTCCCCCATCCAGGGCCCATCCTGTAATATGTGTCCCCCATCCAGGGCCCATCCTGTAATATGTGTCCCCCATCCAGGGCCCATCCTGTAATATGTGTCCCCCATCCAGGGCCCATCCTGTAATATGTGTCCCCCATCCAGGGCCCATCCTGTAATATGTGTCCCCCACCCAGGGCCCATCCTGTAATATGTGTCCCCCACCCAGGGCCCATCCTGTAATATGTGTCCCCAACCCAGGGTCCATCCTGTAATATGTGTCCCCCACCCCAGGCCCATCCTGTAATATGTGTCCCCCACCCCAGGCCCATCCTGTAATATGTGTCCCCCATCCTGGGCCCATCCTGTAATATGTGCCCCCCCACCCAGGGCCCATCATGTAATATGTGTCCGCCATCCAGGGCACATCCTGTAATTTGTCCCCCATCCAGGGCCCATCTTGTAATATATGTCCCCCCATTCAGTGCCCATCCTGTAATATGTGTCCCCCATTCAGTGCCCATCCTGTAATATGTGTCCCCCATCCAGGGCCCATCCTGTAATATGTGTCCCCCATCCAGGGCCCATCCTGTAATATGTGTCCCCCACCCAGGGCCCATCCTGTAATATGTGTCCCCCACCCAGGGCCCATCCTGTAATATGTGTCCCCCATCCAGGGCCCATCCTGTAATACACATTCCCCATCCAGGGCTCATCCTGTAATATATGTCCCCCATCCTGTAATATGTGTCCCACATCCAGGGCCCATCCTGTAATATGTGTCCCACATCCAGGGCCCATCCAGTAATATATGTCCCCCATCCTGTAATACACATCCCACATCCTGGGCCCATCCTGTAATACACGTCCCCCATCCAGGGCCCATCCTGTAATATAGTGTCACCCATCCTGTAATATAGTGTCACCCATCCTGTAATATAGTGTCACCCATCCTGTAGTATGTGTCCCCCATCCAGTGCCCATCCTATATGATGTGTCCCCCATCCAGGGCCCATCCTGTAATGTGTGTTCCCCATCCAGGGCCCATCCTGTAATGTGTGTTCCCCATCCAGGGCCCATCCTGTAATATGTGTCCCCCATCCAGGGCCCATCCTGTAATATGTGTCCCCCATCCAGGGCCCATCCTGTAATATGTGTCCCCCATCCAGGCCCATCCTGTAATATGTGTCCCCCATCCAGGGCCCATCCTGTAATATGTGTCTCCCATCCAGGGCCCATCCTGTAATATGTGTCCCCCATCCAGGGCCCATCCTGTAATATGTGTCCCCCATCCAGGGCCCATCCTGTAATATGTGTCCCCCATCCAGGGCCCATCCTGTAATATGTGTCCCCCACCCAGGGCCCATCATGTAATATGTGCCCCCCACCCAGGGCCCATCATGTAATATGTGCCCCCCACCCAGGGCCCATCATGTAATATGTGTCCCCCACCCAGGGCCCATCCTGTAATATGTGTCCCCCATCCCGGTCCCATCCTGTAATATGTGCCCCCCACCCAGGGCCCATCATGTAATATGTGTCCCCCATCCAGGGCCCATCCTGTAATATGTGTCCCCCATCCAGGGCCCATCCTGTAATATGTGTCCCCCATCCAGGGCCCATCCTGTAATATGTGTCCCCCCCATCCAGGGCCCATCCTGTAATATGTGTCCCCCCCATCCAGGGCCCATCCTGTAATATGTGTCCCCCCCATCCAGGGCCCATCCTGTAATATGTGTCCCCCCCATCCAGGGCCCATCCTGTAATATGTGTCCCCCCCATCCAGGGCCCATCCTGTAATATGTGTCCCCCCCATCCAGGGCCCATCCTGTAATATGTGTCCCCCATCCAGGGCCCATCCTGTAATATGTGTCCCCCATCCAGGGCCCAACCTGTAATATGTGTCCCCCATCCAGGGCCCATCCTGTAATATGTGTCCGCCATCCAGGGCCCATCCTGTAATATGTGTCCGCCATCCAGGGCCCATCCTGTAATATGTGTCCGCCATCCAGGGCCCATCCTGTAATATGTGTCCCCCATCCAGGGCCCATCCTGTAATATGTGTCCCCCATCCAGGGCCCATCCTGTAATATGTGTCCCCCATCCAGGGCCCATCCTGTAATATGTGTCCCCCATCCAGGGCCCATCCTGTAATATGTGTCCCCCATCCAGGGCCCATCCTGTAATATGTGTCCCCCATCCAGGGCCCATCCTGTAATATGTGTCCCCCATCCAGGGCCCATCCTGTAATATGTGTCCCCCCTCCAGGGCCCATCCTGTAATATGTGTCCCCCCTCCAGGGCCCATCCTGTAATATGTGTCCCCCCTCCAGGGCCCATCCTGTAATATGTGTCCCCCATCCAGGGCCCATCCTGTAATATGTGTCCCCCATCCAGGGCCCATCCTGTAATATGTGTCCCCCACCCAGGGCCCATCCTGTAATATGTGTCCCCCACCCAGGGCCCATCCTGTAATATGTGTCCCCCACCCAGGGTCCATCCTGTAATATGTGTCCCCCATCCTGGGCCCATCCTGTAATATGTGCCCCCCACCCAGGGCCCATCATGTAATATGTGCCCCCCACCCAGGGCCCATCATGTAATATGTGCCCCCCACCCAGGGCCCATCATGTAATATGTGTCCCCCACCCAGGGCCCATCCTGTAATATGTGTCCCCCATCCCGGTCCCATCCTGTAATATGTGCCCCCCACCCAGGGCCCATCATGTAATATGTGTCCCCCATCCAGGGCCCATCCTGTAATATGTGTCCCCCACCCAGGGCCCATCCTGTAATATGTGTCCCCCACCCAGGGTCCATCCTGTAATATGTGTCCCCCATCCTGGGCCCATCCTGTAATATGTGCCCCCCACCCAGGGCCCATCATGTAATATGTGCCCCCCACCCAGGGCCCATCATGTAATATGTGCCCCCCACCCAGGGCCCATCCTGTAATATGTGTCCCCCATCCCGGGCCCATCCTGTAATATGTGCCCCCCACCCAGGGCCCATCATGTAATATGTGTCCCCCATCCAGGGCACATCCTGTAATATGTGTCCCCCATCCAGGGCCCATCTTGTAATATGTGTCCCCCCATCCCGGGCCCATCCCGGGCCCATCCTGTAATATGTGTCCCCCCATCCAGGGCCCATCCTGTAATATGTGTCCCCCATCCAGGGCCCATCCTGTAATATGTGTCCCCCATCCAGGCCCATCCTGTAATATGTGTCCCCCATCCAGGGCCCATCCTGTAATATGTGTCTCCCATCCAGGGCCCATCCTGTAATATGTGTCCCCCATCCAGGGCCCATCCTGTAATATGTGTCCCCCATCCAGGGCCCATCCTGTAATATGTGTCCCCCATCCAGGGCCCATCCTGTAATATGTGTCCCCCATCCAGGGCCCATCCTGTAATATGTGTCCCCCATCCAGGGCCCATCCTGTAATATGTGTCCCCCATCCAGGGCCCATCCTGTAATATGTGTCCCCCATCCAGGGCCATCCTGTAATTTGTGTCCCCCATCCAGGGCCCATCCTGTAATTTGTGTCCCCCATCCAGGGCCCATCCTGTAATATGTGTCCCCCATCCAGGGCCCATCCTGTAATATGTGTCCCCCATCCAGGGCCCATCCTGTAATATGTGTCCCCCATCCAGGGCCCATCCTGTAATATGTGTCCCCCATCCAGGGCCCATCCTGTAATATGTGTCCCCCACCCAGGGCCCATCCTGTAATATGTGTCCCCCACCCAGGGCCCATCCTGTAATATGTGTCCCCAACCCAGGGTCCATCCTGTAATATGTGTCCCCCACCCCAGGCCCATCCTGTAATATGTGTCCCCCACCCCAGGCCCATCCTGTAATATGTGTCCCCCATCCTGGGCCCATCCTGTAATATGTGCCCCCCCACCCAGGGCCCATCATGTAATATGTGTCCGCCATCCAGGGCACATCCTGTAATTTGTCCCCCATCCAGGGCCCATCTTGTAATATATGTCCCCCCATTCAGTGCCCATCCTGTAATATGTGTCCCCCATTCAGTGCCCATCCTGTAATATGTGTCCCCCATCCAGGGCCCATCCTGTAATATGTGTCCCCCATCCAGGGCCCATCCTGTAATATGTGTCCCCCACCCAGGGCCCATCCTGTAATATGTGTCCCCCACCCAGGGCCCATCCTGTAATATGTGTCCCCCATCCAGGGCCCATCCTGTAATACACATTCCCCATCCAGGGCTCATCCTGTAATATATGTCCCCCATCCTGTAATATGTGTCCCACATCCAGGGCCCATCCTGTAATATGTGTCCCACATCCAGGGCCCATCCAGTAATATATGTCCCCCATCCTGTAATACACATCCCACATCCTGGGCCCATCCTGTAATACACGTCCCCCATCCAGGGCCCATCCTGTAATATAGTGTCACCCATCCTGTAATATAGTGTCACCCATCCTGTAATATAGTGTCACCCATCCTGTAGTATGTGTCCCCCATCCAGTGCCCATCCTATATGATGTGTCCCCCATCCAGGGCCCATCCTGTAATGTGTGTTCCCCATCCAGGGCCCATCCTGTAATGTGTGTTCCCCATCCAGGGCCCATCCTGTAATATGTGTCCCCCATCCAGGGCCCATCCTGTAATATGTGTCCCCCATCCAGGGCCCATCCTGTAATATGTGTCCCCCATCCAGGGCCCATCCTGTAATATGTGTCCCCCATCCAGGGCCCATCCTGTAATATGTGTCCCCCATCCAGGGCCCATCCTGTAATATGTGTCCCCCATCCAGGGCCCATCCTGTAATATGTGTCCCCCATCCAGGGCCCATCCTGTAATATGTGTCCCCCATCCAGGGCCCATCCTGTAATATGTGTCCCCCATCCAGGGCCCATCCTGTAATATGTGTCCCCCATCCAGGGCCCATCCTGTAATATGTGTCCCCCACCCAGGGCCCATCCTGTAATATGTGTCCCCCACCCAGGGCCCATCCTGTAATATGTGTCCCCCACCCAGGGCCCATCCTGTAATATGTGTCCCCCACCCAGGGCCCATCCTGTAATATGTGTCCCCCACCCAGGGCCCATCCTGTAATATGTGTCCCCCACCCAGGGCCCATCCTGTAATATGTGTCCCCCATCCCGGGCCCATCCTGTAATATGTGCCCCCCACCCAGGGCCCATCCTGTAATATGTGCCCCCCACCCAGGGCCCATCATGTAATATGTGTCCCCCACCCAGGGCCCATCCTGTAATATGTGTCCCCCATCCCGGGCCCATCCTGTAATATGTGCCCCCCACCCAGGGCCCATCATGTAATATGTGTCCCCCATCCAGGGCACATCCTGTAATATGTGTCCCCCATCCAGGGCCCATCCTGTAATTTGTCCCCCATCCAGGGCCCATCTTGTAATATGTGTCCCCCCATCCCGGGCCCATCCCGGGCCCATCCTGTAATATGTGTAACCGTCCAGGGCACATCCTGTAATATGTGTCCCCTATCCAGTATCCATCCTGTAATATGTGTCCCCCATCCAGGGCCCATCCTGTAATATGTGTCCCCCATCCAGGGCCCATCCTGTAATATGTGTCCCCCATCCAGGGCCCATCCTGTAATATGTGTCCCCCACCCAGGGCCCATCCTGTAATATGTGTCCCCCACCCAGGGCCCATCCTGTAATATGTGTCCCCCACCCAGGGCCCATCCTGTAATATGTGTCCCCCACCCAGGGCCCATCCTGTAATATGTGTCCCCCACCCAGGGCCCATCCTGTAATATGTGTCCCCCACCCAGGGCCCATCCTGTAATATGTGTCCCCCATCCCGGGCCCATCCTGTAATATGTGCCCCCCACCCAGGGCCCATCCTGTAATATGTGCCCCCCACCCAGGGCCCATCATGTAATATGTGTCCCCCACCCAGGGCCCATCCTGTAATATGTGTCCCCCATCCCGGGCCCATCCTGTAATATGTGCCCCCCACCCAGGGCCCATCCTGTAATATGTGCCCCCCACCCAGGGCACATCCTGTAATATGTGTCCCCCATCCAGGGCCCATCCTGTAATTTGTCCCCCATCCAGGGCCCATCTTGTAATATGTGTCCCCCCATCCCGGGCCCATCCTGTAATATGTGTAACCGTCCAGGGCACATCCTGTAATATGTGTCCCCTATCCAGTATCCATCCTGTAATATGTGTCCCCCATCCAGGGCCCATCCTGTAATATGTGTCCCCCATCCAGGG
The DNA here is from genome assembly GCF_046119375.1 of Phyllobates terribilis. NCBI lineage: Eukaryota > Metazoa > Chordata > Amphibia > Anura > Dendrobatidae > Phyllobates > Phyllobates terribilis. Next base: position 568,791,796 of record NW_027362761.1, read on the forward strand.
CCCATCCTGTAATATGTGTCCCCCATCCAGGGCCCATCCTGTAATATGTGTCCCCCATCCAGGGCCCATCCTGTAATATGTGTCCCCCATCCAGGGCCCATCCTGTAATATGTGTCCCCCATCCAGGATCCATCCTGTAATATGTGTCCCCCATCCAGGGCACATCCTGTAATATGTGTCCCCCATCCAGGGCACATCCTGTAATATGTGTCCCCCATCCAGGGCCCATCCTGTAATATGTGTCCCCCATCCAGGGCCCATCCTGTAATATGTGTAACCGTCCAGGGCACATCCTGTAATATGTGTCCCCTATCCAGTATCCATCCTGTAATATGTGTCCCCCACCCAGGGCCCAGCCTGTAATATGTGTCCCCCATCCAGGGCCCATCCTGTAATATGTGTCCCCCATCCAGGGCCCATCCTGTAATATGTGTCCCCCATCCAGGGCCCATCCTGTAATATGTGTCCCCCATCCAGGGCCCATCCTGTAATATGTGTCCCCCATCCAGGGCCCATCCTGTAATATGTGTCCCCCATCCAGGGCCCATCCTGTAATATGTGTCCCCCATCCAGGGCCCATCCTGTAATATGTGTCCCCCATCCAGGGCCCATCCTGTAATATGTGTCCCCCATCCAGGGCCCATCCTGTAATATGTGTCCCCCATCCAGGGCCCATCCTGTAATATGTGTCCCCTATCCAGGGCCCATCCTGTAATATGTGTCCCCTATCCAGGGCCCATCCTGTAATATGTGTCCCCCATCCAGGGCCCATCCTGTAATATGTGTCCCCCATCCAGGGCCCATCCTGTAATATGTGTCCCCCATCCAGGGCCCATCCTGTAATATGTGTCCCCCATCCAGGGCCCATCCTGTAATATGTGTCCCCCATCCAGGGCCCATCCTGTAATATGTGTCCCCCATCCAGGGCCCATCCTGTAATATGTGTCCCCCATCCAGGGCCCATCCTGTAATATGTGTCCCCCATCCAGGGCCCATCCTGTAATATGTGTCCCCCCCATCCAGGGCCCATCCTGTAATATGTGTCCCCCCCATCCAGGGCCCATCCTGTAATATGTGTCCCCCCCATCCAGGGCCCATCCTGTAATATGTGTCCCCCCCCATCCAGGGCCCATCCTGTAATATGTGTCCCCCATCCAGGGCCCATCCTGTAATGTGTGTCCCCCATCCAGGGCCCAACCTGTAATATGTGTCCCCCATCCAGGGCCCATCCTGTAATATGTGTCCGCCATCCAGGGCCCATCCTGTAATATGTGTCCGCCATCCAGGGCCCATCCTGTAATATGTGTCCCCCATCCAGGGCCCATCCTGTAATATGTGTCCCCCATCCAGGGCCCATCCTGTAATATGTGTCCCCCATCCAGGGCCCATCCTGTAATATGTGTCCCCCATCCAGGGCCCATCCTGTAATATGTGTCCCCCATCCAGGGCCCATCCTGTAATATGTGTCCCCCATCCAGGGCCCATCCTGTAATATGTGTCCCCCATCCAGGGCCCATCCTGTAATATGTGTCCCCCCTCCAGGGCCCATCCTGTAATATGTGTCCCCCCTCCAGGGCCCATCCTGTAATATGTGTCCCCCCTCCAGGGCCCATCCTGTAATATGTGTCCCCCCTCCAGGGCCCATCCTGTAATATGTGTCCCCCATCCAGGGCCCATCCTGTAATATGTGTCCCCCATCCAGGGCCCATCCTGTAATATGTGTCCCCCACCCAGGGCCCATCCTGTAATATGTGTCCCCCACCCAGGGCCCATCCTGTAATATGTGTCCCCCACCCAGGGTCCATCCTGTAATATGTGTCCCCCATCCTGGGCCCATCCTGTAATATGTGCCCCCCACCCAGGGCCCATCATGTAATATGTGCCCCCCACCCAGGGCCCATCATGTAATATGTGCCCCCCACCCAGGGCCCATCATGTAATATGTGTCCCCCACCCAGGGCCCATCCTGTAATATGTGTCCCCCATCCCGGTCCCATCCTGTAATATGTGCCCCCCACCCAGGGCCCATCATGTAATATGTGTCCCCCATCCAGGGCCTATCCTGTAATATGTGTCCCCCACCCAGGGCCCATCCTGTAATATGTGTCCCCCACCCAGGGTCCATCCTGTAATATGTGTCCCCCATCCTGGGCCCATCCTGTAATATGTGCCCCCCACCCAGGGCCCATCATGTAATATGTGCCCCCCACCCAGGGCCCATCATGTAATATGTGCCCCCCACCCAGGGCCCATCCTGTAATATGTGTCCCCCATCCCGGGCCCATCCTGTAATATGTGCCCCCCACCCAGGGCCCATCATGTAATATGTGTCCCCCATCCAGGGCACATCCTGTAATATGTGTCCCCCATCCAGGGCCCATCTTGTAATATGTGTCCCCCCATCCCGGGCCCATCCCGGGCCCATCCTGTAATATGTGTCCCCCCATCCAGGGCCCATCCTGTAATATGTGTCCCCCATCCAGGGCCCATCCTGTAATATGTGTCCCCCATCCAGGCCCATCCTGTAATATGTGTCCCCCATCCAGGGCCCATCCTGTAATATGTGTCCCCCATCCAGGTCCCATCCTGTAATATGTGCCCCCCACCCAGGGCCCATCCTGTAATATGTGTCCCCCATCCAGGGCCCATCCTGTAATATGTGTCCCCCATCCAGGGCCCATCCTGTAATATGTGTCCCCCATCCAGGGCCATCCTGTAATTTGTGTCCCCCATCCAGGGCCCATCCTGTAATTTGTGTCCCCCATCCAGGGCCCATCCTGTAATATGTGTCCCCCATCCAGGGCCCATCCTGTAATATGTGTCCCCCATCCAGGGCCCATCCTGTAATATGTGTCCCCCATCCAGGGCCCATCCTGTAATATGTGTCCCCCACCCAGGGCCCATCCTGTAATATGTGTCCCCCACCCAGGGTCCATCCTGTAATATGTGTCCCCCATCCTGGGCCCATCCTGTAATATGTGCCCCCCACCCAGGGCCCATCATGTAATATGTGCCCCCCACCCAGGGCCCATCATGTAATATGTGCCCCCCACCCAGGGCCCATCATGTAATATGTGTCCCCGACCCAGGGCCCATCCTGTAATATGTGTCCCCCATCCCGGTCCCATCCTGTAATATGTGCCCCCCACCCAGGGCCCATCATGTAATATGTGTCCCCCATCCAGGGCCCATCCTGTAATATGTGTCCCCCACCCAGGGCCCATCCTGTAATATGTGTCCCCCACCCAGGGTCCATCCTGTAATATGTGTCCCCCATCCTGGGCCCATCCTGTAATATGTGCCCCCCACCCAGGGCCCATCATGCAATATGTGCCCCCCACCCAGGGCCCATCATGTAATATGTGCCCCCCACCCAGGGCCCATCCTGTAATATGTGTCCCCCATCCCGGGCCCATCCTGTAATATGTGCCCCCCACCCAGGGCCCATCATGTAATATGTGTCCCCCATCCAGGGCACATCCTGTAATATGTGTCCCCCATCCAGGGCCCATCTTGTAATATGTGTCCCCCCATCCCGGGCCCATCCCGGGCCCATCCTGTAATATGTGTCCCCCCATCCAGGGCCCATCCTGTAATATGTGTCCCCCATCCAGGGCCCATCCTGTAATATGTGTCCCCCATCCAGGCCCATCCTGTAATATGTGTCCCCCATCCAGGGCCCATCCTGTAATATGTGTCTCCCATCCAGGGCCCATCCTGTAATATGTGTCCCCCATCCAGGGCCCATCCTGTAATATGTGTCCCCCATCCAGGGCCCATCCTGTAATATGTGTCCCCCATCCAGGGCCCATCCTGTAATATGTGTCCCCCATCCAGGGCCCATCCTGTAATATGTGTCCCCCATCCAGGGCCCATCCTGTAATATGTGTCCCCCATCCAGGGCCATCCTGTAATTTGTGTCCCCCATCCAGGGCCCATCCTGTAATTTGTGTCCCCCATCCAGGGCCCATCCTGTAATATGTGTCCCCCATCCAGGGCCCATCCTGTAATATGTGTCCCCCATCCAGGGCCCATCCTGTAATGTGTCCCCCATCCAGGGCCCATCCTGTAATATGTGTCCCCCATCCAGGGCCCATCCTGTAATATGTGTCCCCCACCCAGGGCCCATCCTGTAATATGTGTCCCCCACCCAGGGCCCATCCTGTAATATGTGTCCCCAACCCAGGGTCCATCCTGTAATATGTGTCCCCCACCCCAGGCCCATCCTGTAATATGTGTCCCCCACCCCAGGCCCATCCTGTAATATGTGTCCCCCATCCTGGGCCCATCCTGTAATATGTGCCCCCCCACCCAGGGCCCATCATGTAATATGTGTCCGCCATCCAGGGCACATCCTGTAATTTGTCCCCCATCCAGGGCCCATCTTGTAATATATGTCCCCCCATTCAGTGCCCATCCTGTAATATGTGTCCCCCATTCAGTGCCCATCCTGTAATATGTGTCCCCCATCCAGGGCCCATCCTGTAATATGTGTCCCCCATCCAGGGCCCATCCTGTAATATGTGTCCCCCACCCAGGGCCCATCCTGTAATATGTGCCCCCCACCCAGGGCCCATCCTGTAATATGTGTCCCCCATCCAGGGCCCATCCTGTAATACACATTCCCCATCCAGGGCTCATCCTGTAATATATGTCCCCCATCCTGTAATATGTGTCCCACATCCAGGGCCCATCCTGTAATATGTGTCCCACATCCAGGGCCCATCCAGTAATATATGTCCCCCATCCTGTAATACACATCCCACATCCTGGGCCCATCCTGTAATACACGTCCCCCATCCAGGGCCCATCCTGTAATATAGTGTCACCCATCCTGTAATATAGTGTCACCCATCCTGTAATATAGTGTCACCCATCCTGTAGTATGTGTCCCCCATCCAGTGCCCATCCTATATGATGTGTCCCCCATCCAGGGCCCATCCTGTAATGTGTGTTCCCCATCCAGGGCCCATCCTGTAATGTGTGTTCCCCATCCAGGGCCCATCCTGTAATATGTGTCCCCCATCCAGGGCCCATCCTGTAATATGTGTCCCCCATCCAGGGCCCATCCTGTAATATGTGTCCCCCATCCAGGGCCCATCCTGTAATATGTGTCCCCCATCCAGGGCCCATCCTGTAATATGTGTCCCCCATCCAGGGCCCATCCTGTAATATGTGTCCCCCATCCAGGGCCCATCCTGTAATATGTGTCCCCCATCCAGGGCCCATCCTGTAATATGTGTCCCCCATCCAGGGCCCATCCTGTAATATGTGTCCCCCATCCAGGGCCCATCCTGTAATATGTGTCCCCCATCCAGGGCCCATCCTGTAATATGTGTCCCCCATCCAGGGCCCATCCTGTAATATGTGTCCCCCATCCAGGGCCCATCCTGTAATATGTGTCCCCCATCCAGGGCCCATCCTGTAATATGTGTCCCCCATCCAGGGCCCATCCTGTAATATGTGTCCCCCATCCAGGGCCCATCCTGTAATATGTGTCCCCCATCCAGGGCCCATCCTGTAATATGTGTCCCCCATCCAGGGCCCATCCTGTAATATGTGTCCCCCATCCAGGGCCCATCCTGTAATATGTGTCCCCCATCCAGGGCCCATCCTGTAATATGTGTCCCCCATCCAGGGCCCATCCTGTAATATGTGTCCCCCACCCAGGGCCCATCCTGTAATATGTGTCCCCCACCCAGGGCCCATCCTGTAATATGTGTCCCCCACCCAGGGTCCATCCTGTAATATGTGTCCCCCACCCCGGGCCCATCCTGTAATATGTGTCCCCCATCCTGGGCCCATCCTGTAATATGTGCCCCCCACCCAGGGCCCATCATGTAATATGTGCCCCCCACCCAGGGCCCATCATGTAATATGTGCCCCACACCCAGGGCCCATCCTGTAATGTGTGTCCCCCATCCCGGGCCCATCCTGTAATATGTGCCCCCCACCCAGGGCCCATCATGTAATATGTGTCCCCCATCCAGGGCACATCCTGTAATATGTGTCCCCCATCCAGGGCCCATCTTGTAATATGTGTCCCCCCATTCCGGGCCCATCCTGTAATATGTGTAACCATCCAGGGCACATCCTGTAATATGTGTCCCCTATCCAGTATCCATCCTGTAATATGTGTCCCCCATCCAGGGCCCATCCTGTAATGTATCCCCCATCCAGGGCCCATCCTGTAATGTGTCCCCCATCCAGGGCCCATCCTGTAATATGTGTCCCCCATCCAGGGCCCATCCTGTAATATGTGTCCCCCATCCAGGGCCCATCCTGTAATATGTGTCCCCCATCCAGGGCCCATCCTGTAATATGTGTCCCCCATCCAGGGCCCATCCTGTAATGTGTCCCCCATCCAGGGCCCATCCTGTAATATGTGTCCCCCATCCAGGGCCCATCCTGTAATATGTGTCCCCCATCCAGGGTCCATCCTGTAATGTGTCCCCCATCCAGGGCCCATCCTGTAATATGTGTCCCCCATCCCGGGCCCATCCTGTAATATACGTTCCCCATTCAGGGCCCATCCTGTAATATAGTGTCACCCATCCTGTAATATGTGTCCCCCATCCAGGGCCCATCCTGTAATATGTGTCCCCCATCCAGGGCCCATCCTGTAATATGTGTCCCCCATCCAGGGCACATCCTGTAATATGTGTCCCCCATCCAGGGCACATCCTGTAATATGTGTCCCCCATCCAGGGCCCATCCTGTAATATGTGTCCCCCATCCAGGGCCCATCCTGTAATATGTGTCCTCCATCCAGGGCCCATCCTGTAATATGTGCCCCCCACCCAGGGCCCATCATGTAATATGTGTCCGCCATCCAGGGCCCATCCTGTAATTTGTCCCCCATCCAGGGCCCATCTTGTAATATGTGTCCCCCATCCAGGGCCCATCCTGTAATATGTGTCCCCCATCCAGGGCCCATCCTGTAATATGTGTCCCCCATCCAGGGCCCATCCTGTAATATGTGTCCCCCATCCAGGGCCCATCCTGTAATATGTGTCCCCCATCCAGGGCCCATCCTGTAATATGTGTCCCCCATCCAGGGCCCATCCTGTAATATGTGTCCCCTATCCAGGGCCCATCCTGTAATATGTGTCCCCCATCCAGGGCCCATCCTGTAATATGTGTCCCCCATCCAGGGCCCATCCTGTAATATGTGTCCCCCATCCAGGGCCCATCCTGTAATATGTGTCCCCCATCCAGGGCCCATCCTGTAATATGTGTCCCCCATCCAGGGCCCATCCTGTAATATGTGTCCCCCATCCAGGGCCCATCCTGTAATATGTGTCCCCCATCCAGGGCCCATCCTGTAATATGTGTCCCCCATCCAGGGCCCATCCTGTAATATGTGTCCCCCATCCAGGGCCCATCCTGTAATATGTGTCCCCCCCATCCAGGGCCCATCCTGTAATATGTGTCCCCCCCATCCAGGGCCCATCCTGTAATATGTGTCCCCCCCATCCAGGGCCCATCCTGTAATATGTGTCCCCCCCATCCAGGGCCCATCCTGTAATATGTGTCCCCCCCATCCAGGGCCCATCCTGTAATATGTGTCCCCCATCCAGGGCCCAACCTGTAATATGTGTCCCCCATCCAGGGCCCATCCTGTAATATGTGTCCCCCATCCAGGGCCCATCCTGTAATATGTGTCCGCCATCCAGGGCCCATCCTGTAATATGTGTCCCCCATCCAGGGCCCATCCTGTAATATGTGTCCCCCATCCAGGGCCCATCCTGTAATATGTGTCCCCCATCCAGGGCCCATCCTGTAATATGTGTCCCCCATCCAGGGCCCATCCTGTAATATGTGTCCCCCATCCAGGGCCCATCCTGTAATGTGTCCCCCATCCAGGGCCCATCCTGTAATATGTGTCCCCCATCCAGGGCCCATCCTGTAATATGTGTCCCCCATCCAGGGCCCATCCTGTAATATGTGTCCCCCATCCAGGGCCCATCCTGTAATATGTGTCCCCCCTCCAGGGCCCATCCTGTAATATGTGTCCCCCCTCCAGGGCCCATCCTGTAATATGTGTCCCCCCTCCAGGGCCCATCCTGTAATATGTGTCCCCCATCCAGGGCCCATCCTGTAATATGTGTCCCCCATCCAGGGCCCATCCTGTAATATGTGTCCCCCACCCAGGGCCCATCCTGTAATATGTGTCCCCCACCCAGGGCCCATCCTGTAATATGTGTCCCCCACCCAGGGTCCATCCTGTAATATGTGTCCCCCATCCTGGGCCCATCCTGTAATATGTGCCCCCCACCCAGGGCCCATCATGTAATATGTGCCCCCCACCCAGGGCCCATCATGTAATATGTGCCCCCCACCCAGGGCCCATCATGTAATATGTGTCCCCCACCCAGGGCCCATCATGTAATATGTGTCCCCCATCCCGGTCCCATCCTGTAATATGTGCCCCCCACCCAGGGCCCATCATGTAATATGTGTCCCCCATCCAGGGCCCATCCTGTAATATGTGTCCCCCACCCAGGGCCCATCCTGTAATATGTGTCCCCCACCCAGGGTCCATCCTGTAATGTGTCCCCCATCCTGGGCCCATCCTGTAATATGTGCCCCCCACCCAGGGCCCATCATGTAATATGTGCCCCCCACCCAGGGCCCATCATGTAATATGTGCCCCCCACCCAGGGCCCATCCTGTAATATGTGTCCCCCATCCCGGGCCCATCCTGTAATATGTGCCCCCCACCCAGGGCCCATCATGTAATATGTGTCCCCCATCCAGGGCACATCCTGTAATATGTGTCCCCCATCCAGGGCCCATCTTGTAATATGTGTCCCCCCATCCCGGGCCCATCCTGTAATATGTGTCCCCCATCCAGGGCCCATCCTGTAATATGTGTCCCCCATCCAGGGCCCATCCTGTAATATGTGTCCCCCATCCAGGCCCATCCTGTAATATGTGTCCCCCATCCAGGGCCCATCCTGTAATATGTGTCTCCCATCCAGGGCCCATCCTGTAATATGTGTCCCCCATCCAGGGCCCATCCTGTAATATGTGTCCCCCATCCAGGTCCCATCCTGTAATATGTGCCCCCCACCCAGGGCCCATCCTGTAATATGTGTCCCCCATCCAGGGCCCATCCTGTAATATGTGTCCCCCATCCAGGGCCCATCCTGTAATATGTGTCCCCCATCCAGGGCCATCCTGTAATTTGTGTCCCCCATCCAGGGCCCATCCTGTAATTTGTGTCCCCCATCCAGGGCCCATCCTGTAATATGTGTCCCCCATCCAGGGCCCATCCTGTAATATGTGTCCCCCATCCAGGGCCCATCCTGTAATATGTGTCCCCCATCCAGGGCCCATCCTGTAATATGTGTCCCCCACCCAGGGCCCATCCTGTAATATGTGTCCCCCACCCAGGGTCCATCCTGTAATATGTGTCCCCCACCCTGGGCCCATCCTGTAATATGTGCCCCCCACCCAGGGCCCATCATGTAATATGTGCCCCCCACCCAGGGCCCATCATGTAATATGTGCCCCCCACCCAGGGCCCATCATGTAATATGTGTCCCCCACCCAGGGCCCATCCTGTAATATGTGTCCCCCATCCCGGTCCCATCCTGTAATATGTGCCCCCCACCCAGGGCCCATCATGTAATATGTGTCCCCCACCCAGGGCCCATCCTGTAATATGTGTCCCCCACCCAGGGTCCATCCTGTAATATGTGTCCCCCATCCTGGGCCCATCCTGTAATATGTGCCCCCCACCCAGGGCCCATCATGTAATATGTGCCCCCCACCCAGGGCCCATCATGTAATATGTGCCCCCCACCCAGGGCCCATCCTGTAATATGTGTCCCCCATCCCGGGCCCATCCTGTAATATGTGCCCCCCACCCAGGGCCCATCATGTAATATGTGTCCCCCATCCAGGGCACATCCTGTAATATGTGTCCCCCATCCAGGGCCCATCTTGTAATATGTGTCCCCCATCCCGGGCCCATCCTGTAATATGTGCCCCCCACCCAGGGCCCATCATGTAATATGTGTCCCCCATCCAGGGCACATCCTGTAATATGTGTCCCCCATCCAGGGCCCATCTTGTAATATGTGTCCCCCCATCCCGGGCCCATCCCGGGCCCATCCTGTAATATGTGTCCCCCCATCCAGGGCCCATCCTGTAATATGTGTCCCCCATCCAGGGCCCATCCTGTAATATGTGTCCCCCATCCAGGCCCATCCTGTAATATGTGTCCCCCATCCAGGGCCCATCCTGTAATATGTGTCTCCCATCCAGGGCCCATCCTGTAATATGTGTCCCCCATCCAGGGCCCATCCTGTAATATGTGTCCCCCATCCAGGGCCCATCCTGTAATATGTGTCCCCCATCCAGGGCCCATCCTGTAATATGTGTCCCCCATCCAGGGCCCATCCTGTAATATGTGTCCCCCATCCAGGGCCCATCCTGTAATATGTGTCCCCCATCCAGGGCCATCCTGTAATTTGTGTCCCCCATCCAGGGCCCATCCTGTAATTTGTGTCCCCCATCCAGGGCCCATCCTGTAATATGTGTCCCCCATCCAGGGCCCATCCTGTAATGTGTCCCCCATCCAGGGCCCATCCTGTAATATGTGTCCCCCATCCAGGGCCCATCCTGTAATATGTGTCCCCCATCCAGGGCCCATCCTGTAATATGTGTCCCCCACCCAGGGCCCATCCTGTAATATGTGTCCCCCACCCAGGGCCCATCCTGTAATATGTGTCCCCAACCCAGGGTCCATCCTGTAATATGTGTCCCCCACCCCTGGCCCATCCTGTAATATGTGTCCCCCACCCCAGGCCCATCCTGTAATATGTGTCCCCCATCCTGGGCCCATCCTGTAATATGTGCCCCCCCACCCAGGGCCCATCATGTAATATGTGTCCGCCATCCAGGGCACATCCTGTAATTTGTCCCCCATCCAGGGCCCATCTTGTAATATATGTCCCCCCATTCAGTGCCCATCCTGTAATATGTGTCCCCCATTCAGTGCCCATCCTGTAATATGTGTCCCCCACCCAGGGCCCATCCTGTAATATGTGTCCCCCATCCAGGGCCCATCCTGTAATATGTGTCCCCCACCCAGGGCCCATCCTGTAATATGTGCCCCCCACCCAGGGCCCATCCTGTAATATGTGTCCCCCATCCAGGGCCCATCCTGTAATACACATTCCCCATCCAGGGCTCATCCTGTAATATATGTCCCCCATCCTGTAATATGTGTCCCACATCCAGGGCCCATCCTGTAATATGTGTCCCACATCCAGGGCCCATCCAGTAATATATGTCCCCCATCCTGTAATACACATCCCACATCCTGGGCCCATCCTGTAATACACGTCCCCCATCCAGGGCCCATCCTGTAATATAGTGTCACCCATCCTGTAATATAGTGTCACCCATCCTGTAATATAGTGTCACCCATCCTGTAGTATGTGTCCCCCATCCAGTGCCCATCCTATATGATGTGTCCCCCATCCAGGGCCCATCCTGTAATGTGTGTTCCCCATCCAGGGCCCATCCTGTAATGTGTGTTCCCCATCCAGGGCCCATCCTGTAATATGTGTCCCCCATCCAGGGCCCATCCTGTAATATGTGTCCCCCATCCAGGGCCCATCCTGTAATATGTGTCCCCCATCCAGGGCCCATCCTGTAATATGTGTCCCCCATCCAGGGCCCATCCTGTAATATGTGTCCCCCATCCAGGGCCCATCCTGTAATATGTGTCCCCCATCCAGGGCCCATCCTGTAATATGTGTCCCCCATCCAGGGCCCATCCTGTAATATGTGTCCCCCATCCAGGGCCCATCCTGTAATATGTGTCCCCCATCCAGGGCCCATCCTGTAATATGTGTCCCCCATCCAGGGCCCATCCTGTAATATGTGTCCCCCATCCAGGGCCCATCCTGTAATATGTGTCCCCCATCCAGGGCCCATCCTGTAATATGTGTCCCCCATCCAGGGCCCATCCTGTAATATGTGTCCCCCATCCAGGGCCCATCCTGTAATATGTGTCCCCCATCCAGGGCCCATCCTGTAATATGTGTCCCCCATCCAGGGCCCATCCTGTAATATGTGTCCCCCATCCAGGGCCCATCCTGTAATATGTGTCCCCCATCCAGGGCCCATCCTGTAATATGTGTCCCCCATCCAGGGCCCATCCTGTAATATGTGTCCCCCATCCAGGGCCCATCCTGTAATATGTGTCCCCCATCCAGGGCCCATCCTGTAATGTGTCCCCCATCCAGGGCCCATCCTGTAATATGTGTCCCCCATCCAGGGCCCATCCTGTAATATGTGTCCCCCATCCAGGGCCCATCCTGTAATATGTGTCCCCCATCCAGGGCCCATCCTGTAATATGTGTCCCCCACCCAGGGCCCATCCTGTAATATGTGTCCCCCACCCAGGGCCCATCCTGTAATATGTGTCCCCCACCCAGGGTCCATCCTGTAATATGTGTCCCCCACCCCGGGCCCATCCTGTAATATGTGTCCCCCATCCTGGGCCCATCCTGTAATATGTGCCCCCCACCCAGGGCCCATCATGTAATATGTGCCCCCCACCCAGGGCCCATCATGTAATATGTGCCCCCCACCCAGGGCCCATCCTGTAATGTGTGTCCCCCATCCCGGGCCCATCCTGTAATATGTGCCCCCCACCCAGGGCCCATCATGTAATATGTGTCCCCCATCCAGGGCACATCCTGTAATATGTGTCCCCCCATTCCGGGCCCATCCTGTAATATGTGTAACCATCCAGGGCACATCCTGTAATATGTGTCCCCTATCCAGTATCCATCCTGTAATATGTGTCCCCCATCCAGGGCCCATCCTGTAATGTATCCCCCATCCAGGGCCCATCCTGTAATGTGTCCCCCATCCAGGGCCCATCCTGTAATATGTGTCCCCCATCCAGGGCCCATCCTGTAATATGTGTCCCCCATCCAGGGCCCATCCTGTAATATGTGTCCCCCATCCAGGGCCCATCCTGTAATATGTGTCCCCCATCCAGGGCCCATCCTGTAATGTGTCCCCCATCCAGGGCCCATCCTGTAATATGTGTCCCCCATCCAGGGCCCATCCTGTAATATGTGTCCCCCATCCAGGGTCCATCCTGTAATGTGTCCCCCATCCAGGGCCCATCCTGTAATATGTGTCCCCCATCCCGGGCCCATCCTGTAATATACGTTCCCCATTCAGGGCCCATCCTGTAATATAGTGTCACCCATCCTGTAATATGTGTCCCCCATCCAGGGCCCATCCTGTAATATGTGTCCCCCATCCAGGGCCCATCCTGTAATATGTGTCCCCCATCCAGGGCCCATCCTGTAATATGTGTCCCCCATCCAAGGCACATCCTGTAATATGTGTCCCCCATCCAGGGCCCATCCTGTAATATGTGTCCCCCATCCAGGGCCCATCCTGTAATATGTGTCCTCCATCCAGGGCCCATCCTGTAATATGTGCCCCCCACCCAGGGCCCATCATGTAATATGTGTCCGCCATCCAGGGCCCATCCTGTAATTTGTCCCCCATCCAGGGCCCATCTTGTAATATGTGTCCCCCATCCCGGGCCCATCCTGTAATATACGTTCCCCATTCAGGGCCCATCCTGTAATATAGTGTCACCCATCCTGTAATATGTGTCCCCCATCCAGGGCCCATCCTGTAATATGTGTCCCCCATCCAGGGCCCATCCTGTAATATGTGCCCCCCATCCAGGGCCCATCCTGTAATATGTGTCCCCCATCCAGGGCACATCCTGTAATATGTGTCCCCCATCCAGGATCCATCCTGTAATATGTGTCCCCCATCCAGGATCCATCCTGTAATATGTGTCCCCCATCCAGGGCCCATCCTGTAATATGTGTCCCCCATCCAGGGCCCATCCTGTAATATGTGTCCCCCATCCAGGGCCCATCCTGTAATACACATTCCCCATCCAGGGCCCATCCTTTAATATGTGTCCCCATCCAGGGCCCATCCTGTAATACACATTCCCCATCCAGGTCCCATCCTGTAATATGTGTCCCCCATCCAGGATCCATCCTGTAATATGTGTCCTCATCCAGGGCACATCCTGTAATATGTGTCCCCATCCAGGGCACATCCTGTAATATGTGTCCCCCATCCAGGGCCCATCTTGTAATATGTGTCCCCCATCCAGGACCCATCTTGTAATGTGTGTCCCCCCATCCCAGGCCCATCTTGTAATATGTGTCCCCCCATCCCGGGCCCATCTTGTAATATGTGTCCCCCCATCCCGGGCCCATCTTGTAATATGTGTCCCCCCATACCGGGCCCATCCTGTAATATGTGTCCCCCATCCAGGGCCCATCCTGTAATATGTGTCCCCCATCCCGGGCCCATCCTGTAATATGTGTCCCCCATCCAGGGCCCATCCTGTAATATACAGTGGGTACAGAAAGTATTCAGACCCCTTTAAATTTTTCACTCTTTGTTTCATTGCAGCCATTTGATAAATTCTAAAAAGTTCATTTTTTTTCTCATTAAAGTACACTCTGCACCCCATCTTGACTGAAAAAAAGCAGAAATTTAGAAATTTTTGCAAATGTATTAATAAAGAAAAACTGAAATATCACATGGTCATAAGTTCTACTCCTTCATTGGAGTCCAGCTGTGTTTAATTAAACTGATAGGACTTGATTTGGAAAGGCACACACCTGTCTATAAAAAATCTCACAGCTCACAGTGCATGTCAGACCAAATGAGAATCATGAGCTCAAAGGAACTGCCCAAGGAGCTCAGAGACAGAATTGTGTCAAGGTACAGATCTGGCCAAGGTTACAAAAGAATTTCTGCATTACTCAAGGTTCCTAAGAGCACAGTGGCCTCCATAATCCTTCAATGGAAGAAGTCTGGGACCACCAGAAGTCTTCCTAGACCTGGCTGTCCAGCCAAACTGATCAATCGTGGGAGAAGAGCCTTGGTGAGAGAGGTCACAGAGTTGCTCTGAAGCCACCCCTTTGTTATTTTAGCTGTGTGCTTAGGGTCATTGTCTTGTTGGAAGGTGAACCTTCAGCCAAGTCTGAGGTCCAGAGCACTCTGAAAGAGGTTTTCATCCAGGATATCTCTGTACTTGGCTGCATTCATGTTTCCTTCAATTACAACCAGTCGTCCTGTCCCTGCAGCTGAAAAACACCCCCATAGCATGATGCTGCCACCACCATGTTTCACTGTTGGGATTGTATTGGGCAGGTGATGTGCAGTGCCTGGTTTTCTGCGCACATACTGCTTAGAATTATCACCGAAAGGTTCTATCTTTGTCTCATCAGACCAGAGAATCTAATTTCTCATAGTCTGGGAGTCCTTCACGTGTTTTTGAGCAAACTGTATGCGGGCTTTCATATGTCTTGCACTGAGGAGAGGCTTCCGTCGGGCACTGTGCCATAAAGTCCCGACTGGTGGAGGGCTGCAGTGATAGTTGACTTTGTGGAACTTTCTCCCATCTGCCTACTGCATCTCTGGAGCTCAGCCACAGTGATCTTGGGGTTCTTCTTTACCTCTCTTCTTTTTGCAAATTTATTAAAAAAGAAAAACTGGAATATCACATGGTCATAAGTAAAAAGAAACAAGCATTCCTCACATGTATTAAAACTGTCAAACAGTCGCAAATCATGTACACGGGAGTGATTCAGCATATCACCGAGTACGCTGAAGATACTCGGTACTCGCACGAGTATACTCGCCGAAAGGGTTAACCGAACATACTCGCTCAACACTAGTCACTGCTATGTGTCACCATGTCATTGGCACATTGATGTCAGCTGCCGGCCTCTGACTGACCGGCGGTGTGTATCACAGTGCAGGTACTTGGTGGGTGTCTGCGCCACAAAACATTTGAGCTGAATATGGGTCCTCGGATGCACATCTAGCTAAAATAGGGCCTGCTTCCCGCACAGGACTGGTCACAGTCACACCCTCTGCAACCACAATGGTTACGCCCCTGCCATTTGGGATAAATATTTTTGTATTTTATTAGTTTGTATGCAAAATACCAAATCTTAAAAAAGTGGGTGATGTAAACTTTATAAAAATTGAAGAAAAGCTAGCAAATTTTTCTATGACTATCGATATAAATGATTTCATTTTTTTCCCCATTTGCTAGATAATAGCACAATTTACAGCTTACACAGTATTATATCCCCACACAGGACCCTTACACAGTATTATGGCCCCACACAGCCCTCTTACACAGTATTATGGCCCCACACAGCCCTCTTAAACAGTTTTATGTCCCCACACAGCCCTCTTACACAGTATTATGTCCCCACACAGCCCTCTTACACAGTATTATGTCCTCACACAGCCCTCTTACACATTATTATGTCCTCACACAGCCCCCCACTCTGAATGACGTCACCTGACAGCCCTTTTACACAGTATTATGTCCCCACACAGCTCTCTTCACAGTATTCTGTCCTGACACAGCACACTTATACAGTATTATGTCCCCACACAGCTCTCTTCACAGTATTCTGTCCTGACACAGCACACTTATACAGTATTATGTCCCCACACAGCTCTCTTCACAGTATTCTGTCCTGACACAGCACACTTATACAGTATTATGTCCCCACACAGCTCTCTTCACAGTATTCTGTCCTGACACAGCACACTTATACAGTATTATGTCCCCACACAGCTCTCTTCACAGTATTCTGTCCTGACACAGCACACTTATACAGTATTATGTCCCCACACAGCTCTCTTCACAGTATTCTGTCCTGACACAGCACACTTATACAGTATTATGTCCCCACACAGCTCTCTTCACAGTATTCTGTCCTGACACAGCACACTTATACAGTATTATGCCCCCACACAGCTCTCTTCACAGTATTCTGCCCTGACACAGCACACTTATACAGTATTATGCCCCAGTACAGCTCCCTTACACAATATTATGTCTTCACACAACGCCCTTAGGCTACGTTTTTAAGCAAATTTATGCAAAATTAAAACCTGCGCTTTGCAATATCAGCAAAAGCTATGAGATTTCAGAATCTCATGCAGACACATTGTTTTTTTTCCTGACTGAATTAGAAAACTGTTGCATTTTTGAAAACTGCAGCATGTCACTTCTTTCTGCATTTTTGCAGTGTTTTTTCATCCATAGAAGCAATGAGTAAGTGCAAAAAATGCAGCAAAAAACACAGGTATCAGGTTTTGTTGCGTTTTAGTGGGGAAAAAAATCATGTACAGCAGTATGTGAAACCCATTTATTTGTGATTTTCCCAAGTTTAAACCATAATGTCTTGGTCTCCTTACCTGAGAATGGCAGTTAGGATTAGTACAGTTTAATTAAATTAGTGATGTGTACAAAGTAAACATTGGCTGACCAAGGTGTGAAATTGAACAATATGTGATTGACACAGGGCTGACCACAGTGTGAAAGTAAACAATGTCCTACAAACTCAATGCACTGCCAATATCTTAGGTAAACTATTCCTGACCAATTCACCCATCCCCCTCACCCCCTCTGTTACATTTGTAATTGTGTATTTTTTCATGAACTCATATGAACTTTTTTGTTCAGAATAGTCACTATTTTTTCAGACATAAAAATCTTTTCCTGCTAAATAATTTGATCAAATTACATTGGAGACCTGTTTTCATGCTTTTGTGGTGGAAGCAAAGCTGAACTTTAGGATCCTAAAAAAATGCCGCAAAAAACGCAGCAAAACCTGCTTTTTATAAGCAGCTTCTTTACTGCAAAGAGAGGAGTTTTGCCTGCAGAAAAAACGCAGCAAATACACAACATGTGAACATAGCCTTACAGAGTATAATGTTCCCCACACAGCCCCCTTACACAGTATTATGTCCCCCCCCTTCACCCACAGAATTGTTTGAGTGGTGCAGGATGCCACTCCATAAAGCGATTTGGCTGTCACTGTCTACGGGCTGCACCGAAACAGCCAAAGGGAGGGGACACATTAGGAATGCGCGCACTGTTTCTTTAAGAATCAGGAAGTGCACGCACGGTCACGCTAAGAATGCATCCAGCAAACATGCACAGCAAGCAGAGGACAAGGAACACACTGCATGGTTCGGGGTGGTAAGTAAGTCGGTGTCCCTGCATGGTGGGGGACGGGAAGCCAGCCATGCAGGGACACAGGCAGTGGTGTTACATTATACTCCAGAGCTGCATTCACTAATTCTGCTGGTGGAGTCTCACTTACATTATATTTGCCACTCTATTGTGTTCAAGATTATTGTAATTGTTTTTGCTATGTATACCCCTTTTTGCACATGTAAAGCGCAATGGAATAAATGGAATAAATGGCTTTATAATAATAATAATAGTACTATTATAAAGATAGATCTCAGTTTCTGGTTGATCATGTTCTGAGTTTTAGAACAGAGCAGTGCAGCATTAATAAACCAAGTGCTGGTGACTTTTCTGGCTGCCGTCAGACAATTAGTGACAGCAGCTGTAATTATTGAAGGTTTTCTCATCCTCATGAGACTTCAGGAGATTCTGCCCAGTTGACTATTCTTCGTGAAGAAATGAAAATTAAAGCCCAACTGATCGCCCTATCATTCAGAGAGACAGTGAATATGTCAATTGATACCACTCTAAGATGTTCCAAGAACCATCGCCACAAGTTAAAACAACATTGATGTATATATAAAATACTGCATAGATATATTGAAAAGAATTATAGGGTTCTTCCCAGAATCACGATGCACAATAAATACATATTTATTGTTAATGTATAGTCTAAGCCCAATATATTTTTATGCACCTTTTGTGTCTTTTTTTTTTCTTTTTTAACTGCCCCTCTGTGCATCCAGCTTCGTATAGCAGAATGGGCAGTCCTATTCTTATCTGTTAAAACTACATTTCCTAGCATCACCCTGCTTTTCCTCAGTGCTGCAGACCTCTTCCCCTCTCGTGTGCGCATTAATAGCCCAACCCAACTGCGTTATCATCAAGCTAATCCAAAAGGAAAATTCAATTATGCTTCTGTGCCCTCTCTGCTCCTGTACAGTACTCTGTCTGGCTGGTCTTATCTTCTGCCACTGACATCAATATACAGTAGCTGCCTGTGTGGTTTTACTTCATTAGCTGGTTCTAGCAAAGCTAAACTGTCCTGTGCTCCTACACAACGCCAGTGCGAAGTTATGTTTGTTACCTACTGCAGAAAGATCAGTGATGTGAAACTGCAAATGCCGCTCTGTTGATGCATATGGCAAAAGATAATTCTCTGCTGCAAATAGAGCTGCATTTGTAGTTTCACATCACAAGTCTCTAAGCAGCAGGCAAAAAACTCAGCTTAACTAATCTCAGTCCCTTTATACAGAACCAATCCTGCAGTATATCTCTCCTCTTAGCTCCCCTTTGTATTCAGTCAAATCCAGCCATATATATTTCCTTTGTACCCCCTATATACAGAACCATCCTGCAGTTTATCTCTTAGCCCCCCCCCCCCCTATACACAGTGTCACTTTAATTTTCTACCGAAGATTGGCCAGAACTGTCCTGAAGTACAATGCGGTCAGTGATGGTCATTTCGATAAGATTACAAGGAGCGTGAATCCATGTCACAGTTATACAAGTCTACTCATCAACACTACTCTACGATCAAGTTGAAGAAGAAATCGATAAGACGCCAAAGCAAGGCTTAATCATTATCTTGGGAGACTTGAATTCAAGGTGGGCCATGGCAAATATGGAGCTGTTGTTGGGAACTTTGGACTTGGAGAGCAAAGGGAGACTGCAGGAAGATTCATTGACTTTTGTACAATAAATCAACTGTCCATCATGAACACAATCTTCCAAAATCAAAAACAAAGACTCTACACATGGACATCACTAAATGGGACCTATAAGGATCAGATTGAGTCATATATATTAACCAAAGATGGAGTTCATGGATCATTACCGTGAATACAAGGCCAGGAGCTGACTGTGGAACTGATCATGAACTTTTGACAGCAAGCTTTGAAAACTGATTAGACAACAGGCCATTTCCAACTCCGATTTGACCAACATACCTGGAACAGTCTGCACAACTGATTTACATCCCTGGACACAGATGAAAGAAAGCCTGAGGAATTATGGACTCATATGAATACTATTATTACTGAAGAAACAAGGAAGACCATAAACAAGAGGCAGAAGAGACGCCCGCAGCTATGATTAACAGAAGAGATCCTGAAGATCATCGAAGAAAGACGAATGGCAAAAGGTAGCAAATAGGACACAGACAACAGTAGAAGACTAAAGAGAGACATTCGAGCAGACAAAGAAGTTCATTACCAAAATATATGTACAGAGATAGAAAGTGAACATCTGAAGGGCAAGACCAGGAAGGCATACCTAAAGATCAAAGAGATACGACGAAAGTTTCAACTAAGAATGGGCAGCTTGAAACAAGCCAATGGGAACAAACTAACTGAGGCGGACCAAATCAAGGAAAAATGTAAAGTGTGCATGGAGCCACCTCTACAAGAACGACAAATTGATATGGGAAGAAACTGAGACTGGAAATGATAGAGAACCAAACACCCTGAAAGACAAAGTCGTTACTGCAATAGAGCTTCTATCAAAAGTCAAAGCACCTGGATGTGACAATATTCCAATAGAGCTAATAAAGTCTTCTGAAGCAGCAGCTGATGTCATCACATGCCTGTATCAACAGATATGGAGAACTGGTAAATGGCCGAAGGACTGGAGAAGATTGTTGTTTATTCTTATTCTGAAGAAGGGAGATGCTCCCCACTGTGGAAACTATCTGACTATTGCCCTCTAACCTCATGCCAGCAAAATACTACTGAAGATCCTACAAAGACTGCTACAACCTTACTTTGACAAAGAGCTGCCAGAGGAACAAGCAGGGTTCAGAAAAGGCAGAGGAACAAGAGATGTGATTGTTAACATTAGATGGATAATGGAAAAGGCCAAAGAAAACATGGAGATCTATTTTTGCTTAATCGACTACAGCAAAGCCTTCGAATGTGTTGATCACCAGAAACGTTGTAATACCATGAAGGATATGGGTGTGCCGAACCACCTGATCAGCCTCTTCAGGGACCTGAACATCGACCAAGAAGCAACAGTCCAAATGGAACACAGTGCCACGTAATAGCTCAAAGTAGATCAAGGCTTCAGACAAGGCTGCATCTTATCATCATTTCTCTTCAATTAATGTGCAAAAGCTATTTTCAAGAAGGTTGGACTTGCCGAAAAAGAAGGAATCAAAATTGCTGGACGAAGCAGCAGCAATCTTAAATACGCTGATACAACATTGATAGCAACAAGTGGAAAGCTCAAACATCGGACTTCTACTCAATACAAAGAAGACAAAGATAATAATTACTGCCAGGTACAACCGAGACACATTTGAGATGGACGGCGACAAACTGGAAGTTGTAAAGGACTTCAACCTACTCAGATCGATGATAACTCCAGATCCAGTGATGACACTGGAAGTCAATAAGACAATAGCTATGGGCAAATCCACAGTGAAGTCACTGGTCAAGGTCTTCAATTCGCGGAACATTTCACTGGCGACGAAGACACGGCTCGTACATAGTCTGGTCTTTTTTGTAGTAATAAACGAATGCAAAATGTGAACTATAATGACAGAAAAAGAATTGATGCTTTCGAAATGTGGTGCTGGAGAAGGATGTTATCAATGCTGTGGATAGCAAGAACACACAAATCAATTTTGGAACAAATCAAGCCAGACATGTCACTTGAAAGGATCACCAAGGTACAACTTGCCTACTTTGGACACCTCATACGAAGCTAGCAGTCAACGGAGAAAGACATCATGGTTGGAAGAGTAAAAGGAACAAGGCGAAGTGGAAAACGAGCAACCTAATGGCTTGATACTATCAAGATAACTGCGTTCAACTTTTAAGTCTCCATGGCTTGAGCTAAAGCCGAAGGCCGGTAAATAATAATAATAAATATAAATATAATATACACAAGTCCTTTTTTTGTGCATTAAAAAAATGTACATTTTTTTTTACATTTCCTATTTGAACCTGTTAGATTGCAAGTAAAATACTCTGTAATACTTTCGTATCACCTAATATTGTACGTTTGTGCAATCTCCTATGGAGACCGTATGAGTTTAAAGGTGGCAGACACCGGGGCGTTCAGTAGGTCCCCTGTTGCCATGACAACCTTTGGGCGCCCCGCAGGAGGTTGGTGGCGTGACAAAAGGACCCCCTGTGTCCAACCACTTAGATGCCGTGGTATCTAAGTGGTTGAACTGCAGCAATCTAAGCTAGCTCTGATCTGTGCAGTTAGAGGCCGGTGCCAGCTATATACATCGTATATATCGGGAAGGGGTTAAAAACATACTCAATACAGGACATCCTGCAGAAAAAAATACATAGTGCTATCTGAATTTATGTGTGTAATATATAGCCATGGCCGAAAGTGTTGGCACCCTTGAAATTGTTCCAGAAAGTGAAGTATTTCTCCCATAAAAATATTGCAATTACTTGTTTTGTTATTTAAATGTTTATTTCCTTTGTGTGTATTGGAACAACACAAAAAAAAACTGAAAAAATAGGCAAATTGGACATAATTTCGCACAAAACCCAAAAATGGGCCGGACAAAATTGTTGACACCCTCAACTTAATATTTGGCTGCACTCTCTTTGGAATAAATAATTGTAATCAGTCGCTTCCTGTAACCATCAACCAGCTTCTTACACCTCTCAGCTGGAATTTTTGATGACTCTTCTTTTGCAAACTGCTCCAGGTCTCTCATATGTGAAGGCGTCTTCTCCCAACAGCAATTGTAAGATCTCTCCACAGGTGATCAATGGGATTTAGATCCGGACTCATTGCTGCCACTTCAGAACTCTCCAGCACTTTGTTTCCATCCATTTCCGGATCCTTCTTAAAGGATGTTTTGGGGTCATTGTCCTGCTGGAAGACCCATGACCTAGGACGCAAACCCAGCTTTCTGACACTACATTGTGACGCAAAATCCTTTGGTAATCTTCAGATTTCAGAGTGGGACTGCTTATCCACCATCCGGACTATCTTTCATTTCAACCTTTCAGAAATTTTTCTCTGCCGTCCACATCCAGGGAGATTAGCTACAGTGCCATGGGTTGTAAACGTCTTGATTATGTTGCATACCGTGGACAAAGGAACATCAAGATCTCTGGAGATGGACTTGTAACTTTGAGATTGTCGAACAGTTTTGCTTCTCAAGTCCTCAGACAGTTCTCTTCTCCTCTTTCTGTTCTCCATTCTTAGTGTGGCACACACAGACACACAGTGCAAAGATTGAGTCAACTTCTCCCCTTTTTTTGTCTGGTTTCAGGTGTGATTTTCATATTGCCCACACCTGTTACTTGCCACAGGTGAGTTGAAACGAGCATCACATGCTTGAAACAAAGTTGTTTACCCACATTTGGCACGTTGCCAACAATTTTGTCCGACCCATTTTTGGAATATAGTGTGAAATTATGTCCAAATTGCCTTTTTTTTTTCTCTGTTTTTTTGTGTTGTTCCAATACACACAAAGGAAATAAACATGTGTATAACAAACCATGGGTAATTTCAATAATTGTCTAGGAGAAATACTTGCTTTTCTGTAACAATTTCAAGGTGGCCAAAACTTTCGACCATGACTGTATGAGAGACAGTGTAACCATATGGCATATATATTGAGGCCCTTATGTCTGTACTGCTGCTGATTATCCTGAATGATTAATGGGTTTTATACATGATGTACAGCCATAAATCCTAGCAATCAACCATAAACATGGCAGCTCCCTAGATGAGTATGCTAAAATGGCATAACTTGCTTCCTCTCTAATTCCTTCCTGGGTAGTTCCCGCTGTCTTTCTGCACTTCTCCAGTACGTTTTTTGTATATTTCTGATATTTTTCATCATTAACTCTTTACATATATTACCGTGTTGCTTCTTTATATGGAAAGAAATTAGAAGTTTTCAAATATAAAGGAGGAAAAGCTCATCAATACTATGATGCATCAAGTACCGACATTGTGCACACTGGTCTTGATGAGGAGTTGTGCTGGAGTCAGACTCTCCTGATTCATGAAGAGGCGAGCGCCTGACGAATGACTTACAGATATGTGTGTGCCCCTGCTGGAATAAGATTTGTGACGTAGCGATTGCCATTGCTCGTCACGCTCCCAGATCAGTTTACTTAGGGCTGGATGACAGTGGCGTGAAAACGCCCAAAAAGTTGCATAATTTTAGCTCGGCTGCGAGTTGCGCCAAAATTTGTGACTTTTCAACGTTTTGTATGGCAGAGTACTTATGTAAAATCTTTCATGAATCGGGTCCTGTGTCTTGATGAGTCTCCCCTCCACTTCCAAAAGTTCTTAATTGACTTTCTTTTCAGTCGACATCAGTGATAAATGGGAGGCTGTTTTCTGTTATTAGCACCTTTGTTCGATAAGTATCACGGGGATACCGCAACAGAGAGGGGCCGGAAGATCGAGGCGTCTGGTTTCACAAACTCCTGTACTGTTTAGAAGTACTTCACCATCTTATTAAACAGTGCAGGTTTTTTCCTTGCTAACAGTGCAAGGGTTAATCTGTTCAGTTGAAGCTCCTGGAGCTTTCCTATCTGGATTGTCTCAGCTGTTCAGTGTTGGCCGCTCCCCTCTGCTATATATGCTAGCGTCTGGCACCTAGGTATTGCCAGTGTTAGTTCTTAGTGCCTGGTTAGGAGTCGGAGGTGTAGTTTGTGGTTGGAGATTTGTTTGTGTGCACATCCTCATCCTCTATTTGGTTTCTCCTTCCTTTAACTCCCCTGTGCTTGGTGAGTGTATTTTTTATGATAGTTTTTGTCTTTTATCCCGGTCCATCTTCCATTGTTTGTCTGTTTAGTGTTATCCTATACACTTCAGCTTCCCGCCTCCCTGGGTGGGGGAGGGGACAGATAAGGGTTATTATTCGAGCATAGCAAGGCACGTGAACCCGGCGTCTCCACCTTCATGAGTAATCCAGGGGACAGGGATAGACTAAGGGCGCCCCTTGTTCTAGGGACCTGGTTAGCGCCTACAGTC
The DNA here is from genome assembly GCF_046119375.1 of Phyllobates terribilis. NCBI lineage: Eukaryota > Metazoa > Chordata > Amphibia > Anura > Dendrobatidae > Phyllobates > Phyllobates terribilis. The sequence goes on from NW_027362761.1 coordinate 568,816,856, forward strand.
CCAAAGCACTGCGTGACAGTAAGCATGTACAAAAGTACATTACCCCTTTACTTTCTCCTTGCCAATGTTAGTTGCAGGGGCAAATAAATGGAAAGAGAGCTAACATATCTTGAATACCCAAACTAGGAAGTGCTAATAATAGTTTATTTGGTCGTAGAGGGAACCTCCAAGTTATTCAGGTCCTGTGATTATAGTAGCCTCTATTCAAGCAGTGAGTCTGAGTGTTACAAATAATATGAGATGGCAGGCTATTAAGAAAGGGGACAGTGGCCAAAGGAAGCTCCATTGTAACCAGCGTGTATCAGAACAATGAGGCCATGCAGTAAAATGCCCCTTTTAAATATTAACTAAACCTTATTTTTTAATAATTTTGTCCAGCATGAAAGTTTGCAAATCACTTTATTATGGGATTTGTCATCATTCTTGTAAAAAAAAAAAAAAAAAAGACTGCATGCAAGTGGCTTCCAAACCCCGGCTTTTCCACAGTCTGTTTGCCTGCCTTCAGCTGCATATCAGACGGTACTCATTTGGAGTACAGATGATGGCAGTGATGGGTCTGCATCGTTCTCCTCCTTGGAGAGACACAGGTGCTGAACTGACCCATCACTGCCATCATCTGTACTCCCAATTTTCTGATATCCGTGCAGCTGAAGTCAGGCAAGAAAGACATAGCTGAATTAGAGCGGGTGCAGAGAAGAGCGACCAAGGTTATTAGAGGACTGGGGGGTCTGCAATACCAAGACAGGTTATTACACTTGGGATTATTTACTTTGGAAAAACGAAGGCTTAGGGGTGATCTTATTACTATGTACAACTATATGAGGGGACAGTACAAAGACCTTTCTACTGATCTTTTTACTCTGAGGCCTGAGACGGGGACAAGGGGGCATCTTCTACGTCTGGAGGAAAGAAGTTTAATCATAATCACAGACGGGGATTCTTTACTGTAAGAGCAGTGAGACTATGGAACTCTCTGCCGCATGATGTTGTAATAAGTGATTCACTACTAAAATTTAAGAAGGGCCTGGATGCCTTTCTTGAAAAGTATAATATTAAAGGTTATATATAGTAGATTCCTTGATAGGGCGTTGATCCAGGGAACTAGTCTGATTGTCGTATGAAGTCAGGAAGGAATTTTTTTCCCCAATGTGGAGCTTAGTGTTTGCCACATGGGGTTTTTTTGCCTTCCTCTGGATCAACATGTTAGGCTATGGGTTGAACTAGATGGACTTAAGTCTTCCTTCAACCTTAAAAACGATGTTACTATCTAAATAGACTGGGAAAAAGCCGGGGTTTGGAAACCACTTGCAAACAATTTTTCGGTCAGTCACTACTTGTTAGAAAGGTCCCTTGACAGTACATTATTACAAAGTGCCAGGACCTCCAGTGATGAGCTGTGATCTGTAGAGAAACCTGAGTTTTAAGTATCCCTGCAGCGCCTCTATAGGGTACATGAAGCATTACACCACGCCTATTCATACTAATGGACTATAATTCAGGACAGAGCAGATTCTCCAAAGATAGGACCCATCATCTGTCAACCTAAAGGCATCCCAATCTAAACAACCGTTTAATTTTTGTATTTCCATACTAAAAAATGATTCTGATTTTGTTTTTCCAGGTACACAGACATACCGCCATGGCTGCCAATACTCAGTCTCAGCAGAATATACACACTACTGCTCTTGCCCGAGCGAAAGGAGAAATACTGAGAGTTATTGAAATACTTGTCGAGAAGATGCCCTCCGATGTGGTTGATCTCTTGGTGGAGGTATGACTTATATGCCAGGTTCTCTATACAAATATATGCAAAGGTACATTCCTATTGATACAATCTCTTTGTTTATAAACATAGGCATTCTTATAATGTGATTACTTGCGCCTGTCCTAATCGTGTTCTTACACTCTAGCAAACTGAGCAGGGGATCAAATATGAGATGTTATCCAGAAATGGCGACATCTGAACCTTTTGTCTAGCATATCCCCTACCCAACAGTCCAGCTTGGTCTTGAAAGAATTGAGGCTTAAGCATAGAAGTCCCAAAGTGTGAGTTTTTTGGAGATTTTTTGAGTAGATTAGAAGAGAGACTTAAATTTTACTGTGAAGGGGGATTTAAAGGCGGCGTGTCACCAGGTCAAAAGTGACCAGTTTTTTTCTCTTATCTGATTCTCTATGCTCCCCTGAGTTTTCCGTTTTTTGAATTTTTAAAATCCGCCATACGGTTCCAGAGATATGGGCCTTTTTATTTAGGGCTTATTTTTATAAGCTCGCAGGGTAATTATGCAAAGCAGCCTAAAGACACGCCCCCAGGGAGCACTGAGCCACGCCTCCTTGTAAAAATGATCTCAAAGTAAAAAAACACCATATCTCTGAAACCGTATGGCGGATTTAAAAAATTTAAAAAACAGAATACTCAGGGGAGCAGTGGCAATAAAATGATAACCAAAACTGGCCACTTTTGATCTGGTAACTGGTCCTCCTTAAAGAGTAACTAAAATTTTCTATTGTGCTGTATAAAATTATCCTCCAGGCATTGCAAAGTTATGAATCTTTGTAATATGATGCATTGCCTTATTTTACTTCCTAATGTTTTAAACACCATGCGGAAAGTGCTTTTTAACTGCATACTTTTAAGCTCTTTTAGATGCTGCTTTGAACTGCTACTCTAGCAAGAATCCGTATTCAAACACTATTTACAAACACTCAAGTGTGATCATGGGCAGTAGTGTACCAATAATAGTGGTGGACCACGCTGCCACTCTGGGGCTTGTGAATCGGAGGGGGGGGGCTGCTGCATCACACTTTCAGCTGTATCTGCCTCTTGGATTCAGATAGTTGAATGCAATGATGGAACAGGGTAAAGGGTATTTTAGTGCATGGGAACACAAAGGGGCTTCAGTAGGAGCAAAATTACTTTGTAGGACTGCAAATTTGTGAAGTGTGCTCTTCGGTGACCCCACAAAAGATTATTAGTTTTTGGATTATTTTTTTTGAAGGTGGGGAGGGCCCAAATAGGACATCTACTATGGGGCCCCATGTTTTCAATGTACACCTCTGAGCATGGGGGAAAGGAGCAGAGAAGCTCACACAGGTAGTTTGTTTGTAAATAGTGTCTAAGTATGGATTTTTGCTAGAGCAGCAGTTCAAAGCAACTTCTAAAAGAGCATGAATAGGCAGTTAAATCAACAGTTTCAGCATGGTGTTTGGGAGAGAAGGGAGTAAAATTTGGTAATGGAGCATATTATGAAGATTAACAACTTTGTAAAGTGTGATAGATAATTAAAAAGAAAAATATACTCCATAAATATTGCCATTATTCTGATTGTGCACAGATTTGTTAGTGAATTGGCAGCTCAGCAGGTAATCCTAACAACTTATGTTATGAAGAGTAAATCATGCAGAATTACAAATTCAGCTCTGCTACATCTGTATCTGATAAAAAGACATGAAAATGAACTTTCTACACCTGGTTTCTTATCAATGTTTATATGCTTTTTATTAAAGGTTATGGACATTATCATGTACTGCCTGGAGGGATCGCTACTGAAGAAGAAGGGGCTGCAGGAGTGCTTTCCTTCCATATGTCGGTATGTTTCTAATTTCGCAGCGGCTTTTTCATCGGTGCACAGCGTAGCAGATCTGGGGGTGCTGTCAGCTTGCAGGAGATGTAGTAGAGCTCTGTTTGTATGATAGCGGAGTTTGCAAGAACTTTTAAAAATGGGTTTTTCCAGGATTAATACGACTGCAGATGTGTCTGATAAGGGAAGCGTTCCCGGCCCGTGGTTTCCAGATTTAGATAAATGGAGACAGATCTAAAGCGACGGAAATGTCCACGAGCAGAAGCGCTTCTTCATCAGAATCCTCTTTTGTCGGAGATAATTGGAAACGGAGCTTTTATTACCTTGCATCTTAATTACCTGCAGTGTAACCGGGGCTGAGTGATGAAACGCCACTTGTAAAACGTGAGTTATTTGCTGTCCCGCTCCCTAATAAACCCGCTGTAATGAGTCCACGGTAAGCGAATGACCGGATGGGATTGCCGACGGGACAGCAGCCAAGTGCCAAGACCGCGGCTCTCCATTTGTGAGGGGTTCACATCTACTTACCTGTAATCCAGCATTGTCTCTCGATTACCAGACGCTCTGGATAGGAGGAAGATCATCAGCTGGCCTTCGATGAGATTTCTATGACAGTCCAATGTCTATGGGGCCGTCCCCTGAGATCAGCGTTGGTAGATGGGACTGTCAGTCACTTATCTCTATTATCCCTGCATGGAAAAAACATGGACGCTCAGCCAGGAGCTGTGATTTGGGGTTAGATATCGGTTTGCAGAATGATCTCTCTAATATAGAATTTATCTATCTATCTCATATCTGCCTATTCATTTATCTATTTAGTTATCTACCTATATGCTTTGGGTCATTGTTTTGTTGGAAGGTGAACCTCTGTTCCAGTCTCAAATCACTGACAGACTGAAACAGGTTTTGCTCAAAAATATCCCTGTATTTCGCACCATCCATCTTTCCCTCGACTCGGACCATTTTTCCTGTCCTTGCTGCCGCAAAACATCCCCACAGCATGATGCTGCCACCACCATGTTTCACTGTAGGGATGGTGTTCTTAGCGTGATGAGCTGTGTTAGTTTGGCACCAGACATAGCGTTTACCTTGGTGGCCAAAAAGTTTAATTTTGGTCTCATCTGACCACAGCACCTTCCTCCATACATTTGGGGAGTCTCTCACATGTCTTTTGACAAACTCAAAATGAGCCTTACAATTGTGTGTAAGTAAAGGCTTTTTCTGCCCACTCTTCCATAAAGGCCACCTCTATGGAGTGTACGGCTTATTGTGGTCGTATGGACAGATATTCCAGCCTCTGCTTGGGAACTCTGCAGCTCCTCCAGTGTTACGTTTGGTCTCTGTGCTGCCTCTCTGATTAATGCCCTCCTTGCCCGGGCTGAGAGTTTTGGTGTGCGCCCTCTCTTGGGAGGTTTGTTGTGGTACCATGTTCTTTCCATTTGATGATAATGGATTTGATGGTGCTCCGGGGGATCATCAGAGATAGGGATATTATTTTTATAACCCAACCCTGACTTATACTTCTCAACAACTTTGTCCCTGACTTGTTTGGAGATCTCCTTGGTCTTCATGATGTTGTTTGGAGATCTCCTTGGTCTTCATGGTGTTTGGAGATCTCCTTGTTCTTCATGGTGGTGTTTGAAGATCTCCTTGGTCTTCATGGTGGTCTTTGGAGATCTCCTTGGTCTTCATGGTGTTGTTTGGAGATCTCCTTGGTCTTCATGGTGGTCTTTGGAGATCTCCTTGGTCTTCATGGTGGTCTTTGGAGATCTCCTTGGTCTTCATGGTGGTCTTTGGAGATCTCCTTGGTCTTCATGGTGATCTTTGGAGATCTCCTTGGTCTTCATGGTGGTCTTTGGAGATCTCCTTGGTCTTCATGGTGTTGTTTGGAGATCTCATTGGTCTTCATGGTGTTGTTTGGAGATCTCCTTGGTCTTCATGGTGGTGTTTGGAGTTCTCCCTGGTCTTCATGGTGTTGTTTGGTTAGTGGTGCCTCTTGCTTAATGGTGTTACATCCTCTGTGGCCTTTCAGGAAAGGTAAAGTGTATATACTGACAGGCATGTGACACTTAGATTGGGCACAGGTGGACGTCCTGTCACTAAGCATGGGACTTATGAAGGTAATTGCTTCATAGTAAAAGGGGTGAATACATATGCACATGCCAATTTTTAGTTGTTTGATCCCATAAATGTAATTTTTGCCTATATTTTTCTCACTTCACTAATTTAGACTATTTAATGCTGATGGATCACACACAAATCTGATTACAAAAATATTTAAGCACAGGTTGTAATGTAATAAAATAGGTAAAAAGCCAATGGGGGTGAATACTTTCACAAGCCGCTGTATCTCCAACACTGGGGGCCCCCTTTCTGCCCCTTTTTCTGATGAGACCCCCTTCTCTTTTGTGTTTCCTGCTCTTCTAGATTCTACATGGTCAGTTACTGTGAGCGCAGCCACAGAATCGCGGTGGGAGCGCGGCTCGGCTCCGTCGCCCTGTACGACATACGGACTGGAAAGTGCCAGGTAAGACGGAGCCTCCCTCGTTTTGTGCACATTTTGCAGCACTTTGCTTGTTTTCTTGCTGTAATATTTCGTCTAATGCGATAAAGATCAATATTTTAATGAAGAGAGTAAACGGCCGTTGCTCTCTGTTATCAGGAGACCAGAGGGCAGGTCAGACGCCGGCGGATAATAAATTAAAGCGCTCGGCTGCTTTGCGAAATGTGCACTTTGTATTGCTGTCATCAGATTGTGTCGCTTCTGGATCTTTGAACTGGATACATTTTAATGTAATGAAATATGGAGAGCGGCTGCAGAACAATCAATGCAATGTGCCGAAATATCCAGCAACCAGGTGTCTCCAGCCTAGGAACCAACCAGAGATCAAGAAGATGGAGAAATAGAAAAATACAAATAGGCCTCAGTTATGTGTCTAAATGAAAAATGTTCTTGTAGCAACAAATCACAGTTCAGCTTTCATTTCTTCAACACCTCTATATACAGTAGATAACAGGATCCACCATTCACAATAGGTGATGTCACAGCTCACCTCCCCCTCATGTACAATGGCTGATAACACCTCTATATACAGTAGATAACACTGGATCCACCATTCACAATAGGTGATATCACAGCTCACCTCCCCCTCCTATACGATGACTGATAATACCTCTATATGCATTAGCTAGCACAGGATCCACCATTCACAATAGGTGATGTCACAGCTCACCTCCCCCTCCTATATAATGACTGATAACACCTCTATATACAGTAGATAACACAGGATCCACCATTCACAATAGGTGATGTCACAGCTCACCTCTTCCTCCTGTACAATGACTGATAACACCTCTATATACAGTAGATAACACAGGATCCACCATTCACAATAGGTGATGTCACAGCTCACCTCCACCTCCTGTACAATGACTGATAATACCTCTATATACAGTCACATAGTTTATAAGGCCGAAAAAAGACAAGCGTCCATCCAGTTCAGCCTATTTCTTGTGCACTGCAGCTATTCCGCTATTCCTATACCATGTGGTATAGGCCAATTTACATCATTGAGGAAAAATTCACTTCCCGACACCAATCTGGCAGTCAGATTAAATCCCTGGATTAACTAACTATCACTAAGCATAAGATGTAATTTTATTGTTCTCCAGAAAGGCGTCCAGGCCTCTCTTGAACTCGTTAAGTGAGTTGGACATCACCACTTCCTCTCCCAGAGAGTTCCAGAGTCTCACGGCTCTGACCGTAAAGAATCCCCTTCTATGCTGGTGCAGGAACCTCCTTTCCTCCAGACGCATAGTGTGCCCCCTCGTCTTTGTCACCATCCTTGGTATAAACAGGTCATGGGAGAGATCTCTGTACTGCCCCCTGATGTATTTATACATGTTTATGAGGTCTCCCCTAAGCCTTCTCTTTTCCAACGTAAATAGGCCTAATTTTGACAACCTCTCTGGGTATTCTAGTCCCTCCATTCCCTTTATTACCTTAGTCGCCCTCCTTTGTACCCTCTCTAGCTCCAATATGTCTTTCCTGAGCACCGGAGCCCAGAACTGTGCACAATATTCTAAGTGCGGCCTTACCAGCGCTTTATACAGAGGAAGAACAATGTTCTCATCATATGCCCCTATTCCTCTTCTGATGCTTGCCATGACTCTATTTGCCTTCGCAGCTGCTGCCTGACACTGGGCACTCCAATTTAATTTGCTGTTAACCAAGACGCCCAGGTCCTTCTCCATGTCAGATTTCCCCAACGGTTTCCCATTTAATATGTATGGGTGACTGCTGTTTTTCTTTCCCATGTGCATGACCTTACATTTATCGGCATTGAACCTCATTTGCCATTTTTTGGCCCAACTCCCCAATTTATCTAAATCCTCCTGTAGCTGTGCCCTATCCTCATCTGTATTAACTACTTTACAAAGTTTAGTATCATCTGCAAATATTGCTATTTTACTATGCAACCCTTCCACTAGATCATTAATAAATATATTAAATAATATAGTGCCCAAGACAGACCCTTGAGGCCCCCCGCTAGTAACCCTGACACCCCCTGAGCTTACTCCATTGATAACCACCCTCTGCTTTCTATCACTCAGCCAGCTATTTACCCACTTGCACACATTATCCCCCAGACCAAGCATTCTCATTTTATATACCAACCTTTTGTGTGGCACGGTATCAAACGCTTTGGAGAAGTCAAGGTCTACAACATCCACTGACTCTCCCCGGTCCAGCTGTGAGCTCACCTCCTCGTAGAAGGCCATCAGGTTTGTTTGGCAGGAGCGATCCCTCATGAATCCATGTTGATATGGAGTTAGACAGTTATTATCATTAAGATATTCTACAATAGCATCTCTAAGAAATCCTTCAAACAATTTACCCACAACAGACGTTAAGCTGACTGGTCTATAGTTCCCAGGGTCACTTTTAGACCCCTTTTTGAATATTGGTACCACATTTTCTTGGCGCCAGTCTAGTGGGACAGTCCCTGTCACAATAGTTTATATCACCAATCACCTCCTCCGTGGACACAGAGCATTCTTACAACAGTCTCTCATAGAAGTCAAGAAACTTCTCCAGACTATATGATGATGTAGGCCCTGATTGATGTGAAGCATATCACTAAGTGCTTTTAACAGAAGCTCAGGCAAAATGGCAGCTTCCTTAATTATATAAAGAAAAAAAAGAATAGAAAATAGTTGCAGTCAGAAAAAAAAAAACTTGTTCTAAAAAAGTTTTGTTTTACTGTTCAAATGATTACAAAAAAAAAGTTTAGGTAATACACTACCTTTAAAAGGGGCCGTCCCAAGGCAGCTGCAGTCAGCCTCACTGTTTTCCCACAGCGGCCACTGCTGGAGAACTGTGGTATTACGCGTCACCTTTTGAAATGCAATAACTAAGTCCTCCAGGTGCCGCTCTTAGCCGCTGCTTAGTAGAGGGTCCTGAGCAGTGTCCATGAGCACGTGAGTAAGTGTACGCTCCTCTGCCGTCTCAGTGTGATGTGTGCTCATGCGCTGGATTTCTCATCTGACAGAATAGACTATTAGCTGCGGTCAGTGCTGCGTCGGTGCTGACTGTGCACCCTGTCCGTACTGCAGATGACCCTATAGATGTTTGTGTATTGTGCTCACTAAGCCATGGCATGCAGTGATTGTCTGATCCCCGGGCCGTGATAATACCGCGAGGATGAGAAATGATTCTGCAGCTGTCGGCAAAGTCTCTACATATACAAGTCTATATCGGCGTCTGATATCATGTGCCGAGAGTTTTCTAATCTGGAAAGGATACGTCTTGGAAGACCATGGCGTAATCCACCGTCCTAGTGTGTGCGGCATGGTTTTACATCCCTGGTCACAGCCTTTCGGAATTCTCTGTTTGTTGTCAGCAAGATTCCGTAGCACAATGACCGTTCTGTTCGTAGTTTCATCTGTTCATCACGCGCACACCGATCGTCTCTTATCCTCCGCTAGGAACGCCATTTATAGCGAGATGAAAGAAATTATGTAGAAAGTCTAAAAAAAAAATTAAAAAAAAGCGCTGTAAGGGTATTTTCACGCACAGGGTTGAAAAACGTTATTGTTTTGGTTTTGAACTAGTTGTGGTTTTGCGATCGCACACTTATCGTCTATCCTGTGGGACAGTCCTTTTACTTCCAGGGTGTGAATCACTAAGGGTAATGCATCCATTAAAGCAAAAAGTACTCTTGCCCTTAAAGGGAACCTGTCAGCTTTGTGGATCTGTGTAAAGCATGGTGTAGAGAAGGCGACGCTCAGTCCAGTTGGCGGTCCTGCTCAGTGATTGACAGCTGTGCACATAGGGAAGACTGTCAATCACTAAATAGGACCGCCCACTGGACTCCTCTGCATGCAAACACCAGGGATTTCAGTGAATAAAATACAAGTTTTACTAAAACCTTTCTCCAAAACGTGTGTATTAGTCTGATCAGCTGCCCTATGGCCTCCCACCCGCAGGTCAGATGCCATTTTCAACATGACCGGTTCCCTTTAAGTGGTTAAAGGCTCCACAAGAAATCTGTCTGTGACCTTTTCCCTTTTGTTTCCCCGTCTGGCCAGATGCATTTCCAGTACGATCCACAATGCGCTGGTTCCCAGCAATCCCATTTATCGCACTGTACGTTTTTCCACTTCTAGAAATGACCTTATACAGGTGCAATTTTTTTATTTATTTTTTTTATTTTTTATTTTTTTTACCCTTTGAATGAAAATGTTATTTTGCTTAAATCTGATAAAATCCCCAGCGATCAATATCGGAAAATTAGATTGTCCCCGTTGAGAAGAAATGCAATAAAATTACGAATAAAAACTCCAGAATGTTTCGGTTAATAAAAAAAAAAAAGAAACAAACCCCTGGCGCGGCGGTGCATTTCTAAAGGGATTGCAGGGAGCGGACCGAGATAAGATCCAGCCGTGCGGCCGGCGTCTGCCTCAGCAAGGGCAAACAAAGCCAGGGGGGAGATTTCCATTGCAGATTCATCCAGGCTTGTGTGTGGCAGTCAGCACTTAACTCGGCTTTTTATCCGCACCTCTGACCTCCGCTAACCACTTCAGAAACATCTCTGTAAATATGGGGCACGCTCCGCCAATATGGAGATGCACAGTCTGGAGGGCGGCTATTGATTCAGAGGTTTGCAACGTGTGATTTTTTATTTTATTTTTTTTTTACCCCTGCAAGACAAAACGAGTGTATTTAGAGATTATTTCGGACTGTCTACTTCCCCCTTACCCAGTCGCACACTGTGCACTCTATATAGATTAGGATGATCTATAGGACTTTTAGATTTTGGGGGTTTTTATGTTGTGTTTTTTTGGGTTATTTATACGCAGGAAATCAATAAATTTGACCTTACCCCTACTATTTACTCACTTTTTTTATGCTGCCGTTTGCCCAGTTTACCCTTCCGGGAGCAGAACAGAGGTTATCTGACCCCTTTACACCAAGCGAAGACCAAATAAACATTGTAGCGTTGAATGGATGGAGCCGCGCACATTCGTTGTCACTTCTGATTTCGTCACCCTGTCGGATTATTCTTCCGTCTCTTATAAATGGTTGGACATATCATGTCCCAATGTGCCGTATCCTCTTTTAAATCAGTTGACCCCAATCTTCTTGCATCTAACTTGTAAATTTTGCAAGATTTTGCACAATTTCCGGTACGGTGCACGTTACATTTGAGCCACATACACCAGAAAAAGCTCCCTACATCTACATTATAGGTATTAATGGGGCTCTATTTACCCAACAGAGGTCAAAAGAGTGGTAAAAAAAACCCGACAAACCCAAATAAACCTGTAACTTATCATTAGGAGCCCCTCATACATGTGATGACGCGCCTCCACAGAGACTTCTGCTGTAACACAAGTCGCAGCATGATGTTTAGTGCATAGGGTCTGTCGCGGCCCTGTGTCACAGCCAATAGACAATAGGGGTGCTGTTTTTGAAAAAAATAGGCCCATTTTCCTACTCCTGGCCCCCCTTATTAAAGCTGGTTTCACACTTCCGATATTTACTGTTCAAGCAGGGGCCTCGGGTCAGGATCTCCTGACCTGAAATCATTAGCTTCATAGACATATGTTGTCTGGACTGGACATGGCTTGCCTGACCCAAAGTCAACAGCTTCATATGCATGTGATGTCTAGCCCAGACGCGGGCCTCTTGACCCAACTCTTCAAGCTTCGTAGACACATGATGTCCGTCTGAACCGGACGTGGATCTCTTAACCCAAATTCAGCAACCTCATAGACATAGAATGTCTGGCCCAGATGTGGGTCTCCTGACCTGAACTCAGCAGCCTCATAGACATATGATGTACAGACAGGACACAGGTCTTCTGACTTTAACTCAAAAGCCTCACAGATATATGATGTCTGGACCGGATGAGGGTCTTCTGACCCGAACTCAACAGACTCGTAGGCATATGATGTCTGGATCCAACATGGGTCTCCTGACTCAAACTCTTCAAGCCTCATAGACACATGGTGTCTGGACCAGGTGTGGGTCTTCTGGACCGAATGTGAGTCTCCTGACCTGAATTCAACAGCCTTATTCACATGTTGTCTGGACCAGATGTGGGTCTCCTGACCCAAGCTCAAGAGCTTTATAGAAATCTGATGTTTGGACTGGACACTGTTCTCCTGATCCAAACTCAAGCCTCATAGATACAAGATGTCTGGGCTGGACGTGGGTCTCATGACCCAAACTCATCAGCATCATGGAAACATGAGGTCTGGACTGGATATGGGTCTCCGTTGACATAGGCATACATGAGGCTGTTGAGATAGGGGCAGGAGCATCACGTCCAGTCCGTACTCAGACGGTGATTATTGGAAGAATGAAATCACCATTAATTGCTTTTTAATTAATCTACTAGTTGCAAACAGTTGTCCAAGATTATGAAAAATTTCTGCTTTTTGTCCAAAAATAGACCCCTTTTTACCTATAGTCTGTCTGGCATTTCATCTTATCCCAATTCAAGCGTCCATGGGCCGTAATGATCATCGGCCTCATATATGCCTACGAAACCGTTGACTTCGGGTTAGGAGTCTCGCGACCGGTCTAGACATCCATGGTGCAGGTCTCGGATTGCAAATATCAAAAGTGTGAAAGCAGCATAAATCGGCTATCCAGGATTCTAAAAACCTGGCAACCTCCTTCCAAAACCAAGCGCCACCTCTACCTACAGGATGTTTGTATTCGTGGTTTTGTTTTTAAAGAAAGCGATCATGGTTTTCTTTGCTCGGACAAACCCTTTAATGTCGATTTTTTTTTTTTTTTCCATTAGCATTGAATTAGAAGATTATAACCCATGTTGAGAGCAAGTCGCACCCCAGATGGGGTGATGTAACGCACGGGCGGTGCGGGGAGCAGCTTGGCATTATCGTGCAGGTTTTTGGTGGATATACAGCTTATTGGAGAGTGTAGTATTTTTTTTTTGTTTCCTTTTTGGATGTTTTCCTGCAGCCATAATAGTATATTGTGGGAAGCGTAACATGGTAGTGTCCTTCCCATGGCTGTATTGATTTGCCCTTCAGCTGTTTGCAGTGCATAGAGAACCCAGGGCCTTGTTGTTGATTATCTCTACACAATGTCTCTGTGAGCATTATTGACCCATTGCAGCTTACTGCCTGTGGCTCTTGATTTTTCACACCGTCTCCATGACACTCATAATAAAACATACTATGTTATTGCTCCTTTACTCTGGAAGTCAACTTGTATAGCCGGAAAACGACTGAATCACTTTCTGGAATACATTTATTGTTTGCTCGCACTTCAGAGTTTTTTTTTTTTAATCTATTTTTTTATTATTTTACTTGGGTGCATTTATTCCTTTCAGTGGAGTAGTTTTTGCCTTTTATGTTGCCCAACCTTTACAGAGTAACTGCAAAATAGAAGTGTCCGAAATGGCGTGCATTAGTGTTCACACCCTTGCTTTATAGAATAGATCGGACTATCGAGCATTTATTGTTTATTTTTGTTACTTTGCGATCTATCTTAGCAGAGAAATATGCTTCTTTCTCCGCTTATGAGCCACTTCTTTCCGCTCCTCCTCCTGAACTGATCATTCATTTAGAAAAATTAGTAAAAAAAAAATCCATCTTGGTCACTGAGGGATCAAATTACCACTGCCTATGGAAGTCTATGGAGGGCAGAGGAGGGAGGAGCAGAAAGACACAAACACTGCACTGCTGCTTTCTATTAAAGGGAACCTGTCATCTCGGAAAATGCTCTTTACCTGCAGATATATAGTTAATCTGCATGTTCATAGCATTGCAATGCTGTCTGGGCCGATTTACCGAAAGTGCTGCTACCGGGGGAAAAATGAACTTCATTCCTCCCGGGAGCCGCCGGCTTTCAGTCATGGGGGTGGTGCACAAAGCAGCGACAGTCACTGCTTACAGTGCCACTCACTATACTGTGAGCAGCAGATTTATGCACACCCTGGCACTTTGATTGACAGCTCACTCTACAGAGATGCTCTGCACTGTCGGCTGTCAATCTTAAGACCCGGGGTGTGCATACATCTGAGGCTCACAGTAAGTCATGACTGAAAGCCAACGGCTCCTGAAGGTTCATTTTTCCCAGGAGTCGCAGTTGCAGTAATGCAGCTTTGTAACCCCATATATTGAGGTAAGTAGCATTCTTCCAGGGTGACAGGTTAATTTTAAGTGTTTTACCTAAAGCCAGAGCTGGATTCACAGCTGCTCAGGATAGGCCATGAATATTAGGTTGTGAGGAGCTGACATTCGGCACCATTGCTGATCAACTGTTTGTATTGGTTGTAGTGCTCCAGCGAGAGCGGCGGCCCCATCCCCCCAACCTTCCTACCCCCAAAAAAATGCAAAAAGACAATCAAACATCATCTGTTGTCCAAAATTGTACCAATAAAAACTACAGCTCAGGACGCAAAAAAAAACAGCCCATAAACAGAAAAAAAAAGCAATAATCCACGGGTCTCAAGAACAGACAAAAAATTTTTGTTTCCAACAAAGTTTAGAATTTTCATAAGCCACTAAAAAAAAAAATAAAAAAAACTATAACAATTTGGTATTTCCGTAATCGTAGTGACCTGGAGAATCATGTTGCCACTTTCACCGCACAATGAACACTGTAAAGACGAAACCCAAAAAACGAAGACAAAATTGTAATTTTTTATTTTTTTTAAACCACTATTTTAGCACACTTTTTTTTTTTTCCTGCTTTTAAGTATATTATGTAGTAAAATTAATGTGGTCATTCAAAAGTACAACTCATCGCGCAAAAAACAAGCCGTCATATGGTTTATGTAGATGGGGGAAAAAAAATTTGCAAAAACAAAAAAAAATTTGCTGCAACCTTAAGGGGTTAAAAGTACAAAGCTGTATTTTGAAGGGGATGTCGCACTTGCCAGAGCGCTATTACCCCTTTAAACAGCTGATCAGTGGGGATGCTGGGAATAAGACCCCCACTGATCTAATATTGATAGCTTATCCTAAGGATAGGCACATCAATTTTAATGAACTGCAAGACCCCTTTAACTGCTAATCTTCGCTTGCGTTTCTCCAGGACCCTTATCAATATCCTTGTCCTTTTCTAACTCCGGGGCATCCTGTAGTAAAATGACTTTGCTTTCTCCGGTGCATCCAGATCTGTTTTCGGGGTCTCTGTCGCTCGCTCACGTGTTTTGGATCCAGCCCATTTGCCATAAAAAAAAAATGGGACTTTTCTCTTAAGGACTGTTTAAAAGAAATACAATGTCCAAACATTATCGAACACATCACATTACATCCTCATCATGGTATTACTGGCCTCTCTGAGGCTGTCAGAGATGTAATACACAATCAATAACTCAATAACTTGTTAACTCCAGTCCCACAGAAGGCCATAATCTAGAACTTCCTTCCACCACTCCTGTGCTACAATGTGAATATCTTTCTTTTCAGCATCTTACAAATTTCCACGTCATTACCTCAATTCTATCAATTGCTTCTCTTCCTTTCTTCTGCAAAATAAAAAGAATGGGATATTCTACAGTCAACAGCTCTTTCCCCGGCTTCTCGAATAAGCCGTTTAGATGCACATGGCTCCTAGGACCGCTATCAAAAGTCCACATTTTTCCCTCTTGACCTGCTCGTTTCAAGATCATTTGATCTTATTAAATGCCACCTAGTTTTCATAGATCCTCAAGCGCTTTTAATCTACTTGCGTATTCCGACAAAACTGGCCAAGTCTAGAAAGAAAAGTGACCATAAAGAGTTTAAAAAACAGTTACAAACCAATAAAATAGCCAACGCAGGTGTAAAGAACGTCGCCGGTCAACATCTAGAATGAAATGGTCGTATAGTATATACACCACACAGATATAGGGACTTAGCTAGGGATGTCAAGGAATAGTATGGAGGTAATTTTTTCTCTCAATCCCATAGTCAGGCTATGGATAACTCACACGAATGTCGGACCTTTGGCAATAACTGGAGCACGCTAATCTAGAAATGAAGAAAACGAAAAATGAAGACTACAATGATGAAACACTGCTATCCAAAGGGTAAAATGTCCAAAAGCATTTATTAAACTTAAAAGATTCAGGTGAATAAGCTAAGTAAAAACAGTGTCTAAAACTCACTCCAAAGGTGTGTTTGTTGCACACTAGCCCAACTCGAGTTTCTCCTCCTCCGTTGAGACATACGCCAGATGAAGCCAAGGAGGCGAAACTTGGGTTGGGCTAGTGTGCAACAAACACACCTTTGGAGTGAGTTTTAGACACTGTTTTTACTGTGTGTATTTATTGGAATCTTTTGAGTTTAATAAATGATTTGGAGTGTTTAGCCTTTTGTATAGCAATGTTTCACCACTGGAGTCTTCTGTTTTTTGTTTTTTTAACTCACTATTAGATCAGTGGGAAGAGTGCTCCAGCTGTTGCTGACGGTCATGTCCATTATCCAAAGCCTGGTTGTGGGATTCAGAAATACTATTCTTTCTGTACTAGCTATTGATATCTCTAGCAAAGTCCCTGCATCTGCATGGTGTGTATACTATATGACTAAAATGCAGGGTGACAGTTCATGTCAGAGCTGTAACGGCAGCCATATTTCTGGTTAGGTGTTGCCTTAAAATAAAAGATATGGTGGTATTTTTTTAGTGTTTTGTTATAAATTTTATCTATAGAAGAGTTGATGATTGGCATTCAGGGTTTCTTAGCTTCAGAATTAGGTTTATGCAGTTGATTGATTAAGTATTAGTGCTTGGGACGGTGCTGTGACTTTCTGCTGGGATAGGGGGATGGAGCTTCTTCAGTGGTTGTCTGATTACAGAACTGTTCATACACTTAATCAGCTTCTGAGATCTCAGATGGTCAAGCATTCGGTCCATTCAGTTAACTGGATATATTCTGGCTATTTGAGGTTGATAATATATGGTGCTGTGACTTTCTGCTGCGATAGGGAGATGGAGCGGATTCAGTTGGTGTCTGGACACAGAACTGTTCACATGGCTGGTATTGATAACAAGCATTTGGATCATTCAGTTGATGAGATAAATTATGCTTATTGCTACGTGGTAATATATAGTTCATGTGAGTTTCTGATGTTTTAGGGGTACCGTGGCTACATTTGGTGTCTGGACACAGAACTATCCACAAGATTGGTATTTAGCTTCAGACAAGTCAGTGGGACAAGCATTTGGTTCATGTAGTTGACTGAATAAATTCTGCTCATTAATGCTTGACGATAAATGGTACTTTCTGACTAAGTCATAAAAATGGTACTTTCTGCTGTGATAGGGGATAAAGCTGTTTCAGTTCACATTACTGCCATAGATGGCAAAGCTGACTCGCCCCCTGGGCCGTGGGGCACCCGGAACCGGGCTTCTGTGCAATGTTGAGGGTAGTAGTGGCAACCTGATCCCGTGGCTCAGGGTGGTCAGACCAAATGCTGTGGCAGTCTATTTGTAGGGTTTTGAATGTCCGACTACGCCACCTGTGGATTGCGGTCAGGGATGACCGCCGCTGCAAGGCAGACCGCTGAGGCTGATGTTGATGTGCAGCACAGGGATAGGATAACTCCCCACGGGAAGAGTGTAACCTCAGGGCAGTGTAATAGGATGCTGGGGGTGATGGTGCAGGCCGCAATAGTAAAGGTTCAGAGTCTGCTTCAAACAGTCCAGGGTCTTTATTGTTGGTATTACTAATGACCCAACAGGAGTACAGGGTAGGAATGGGCCTGGGCGTCTGAGGGCATTCGGGCGAGCCCCACTGGTCAGGGTGAGTGTGTAGGCCTACCGTTCTCTCTATGCTCTTTCTGACTATCCCCCTTTTCGTGATGTAATACCCCACATCCCTGAGCTGGCCGTGTACTTCGCCTGTATGGCTTGCGACTCGGGCCTTAGGTACCTTTTGCCTCTCCGTGCTGTACTGGTCCCTCTGTGTGGCGGAGCCTCCAGGCTTCTTAGGCCAAGGGACCTGAAATCCCTCGCGGGTTGGTTCTCTGCTGCTGGGCTTGCAACCCTGACAGCCTCGGACCCCAGTGTCCGGTTGTGTAGTCTCTCTCAGCCAGGACCGTCTCTCGTCGCCTCTGTTCCTGGCTTACTGTTCCTCCTCTGCCTCCCGGACTCCTCAGCTGCAGCTGACCTGTCCCTCTCTTCTTGGAACCCTTCTGGATGCTTCAGAAGTGGGTCCTGGTCTCTCTAACCCTGCCCTCAGTTCCAGCTTTTATAGGGGCAGCCTGCTCCCCCTACTGGCCTGGGACAGGAGGTGCGGCATGCTAATGGTCCCTGACCAGGGAACCTCCCTCCTGCTCTCAGACACAGCCTTTTAATATTTGTGGCATCCAGGCCTGGGGTGACACCAATACATTTTAGGCTTCAGGGACTTCAGAAGGAAAAGTATTTGGTTCATTCATTTGACTGGATATTCGAGCTTGATAATGTATGGCACTGTGACTTTCTTGCTGGGGTAGGGTGACAGAGCTGCTTCTGTTAGTGTCAGGTCACAGAACTTTTCAAATGGCTTTAGAAAACAAATACTTTCTTAGCTTCTGAAACCTCAGATGTAGAATCAATTAGTTCATGTATAAATAGATCCATTTAGCCTATGCAGGCTGTGACTTTCCGCTGAGATAAATGGAGGTAGGGCTGCATCAGGTAGTGTCTGGATACCGAACTGTTCATAAGGCTGGCATCGATCATTCTTTTTTGGCTTCAGAGATCTTAGATTGGTTCATTTAATAAATTGGTTCTTGATGGTAAACGGTACTGTGAGTTTCTGCTATGATAGGGGGGAACAGGACAGCTACATTTAGTGCCTGGACACAGTCTGTTCATAAGACTGGTATTGAGAATACATACTGTACTTTTTTTTTGCTTCAGAGGAAAAAGTATTTGGTTCATTCCTTTGATCTCATAAATTCTGCTTGATAATAACAAACTGAAGCAGCTCTTATCCCCTTATCACAGCAGAAAATCACAGTGATTTTGTGCTGTGACTGATTTTCTGCTGTGATAGGGGAATAAGAGCTGCTTCAGTTTGTATCTGGACACAGAGTTTTTCACATGGCTGGTATAGATAAGACATCATTGTAAAAAGTATGGATTAAGACTGAATGTAATTCTCAAACGTACGACATGCATGAGTTTGTTTTTGGGGAAGAGGGCAGTTTTGAGTTGAGGTCCAGATTAATGACTTTATTTCCAAGTTTCAATTTTTAACACTGAAATAGTTTTTAGTTTTTTTTTCTCTGGACTCACTGTGAAAAGAACTTGTACTCTGGCAACTTGTTGAGCAGATTTTGCTGAATATTATTGATTATTTCACTGACTTTCACTCACTCTCGGTGGCAGAGCTTGATATACGGACAGGGCTGCTTTCCAGAAAAAAAAAAAAAAAGACGACTCCATCTTGGTAATGGACTTGTGTTTGATAACAATAATTGATGTTTCACAAGTGAATTGGAAAGGTGTTGCTTGTGTCCAGGATATTGAATTGGTTTCTGTCAAAATAGACATCAGTTGTGTCTAAACTTTGTGAGGAAGAGAATTACAAGTTTACGTAGTTGCTGGTTCTCTCATGATAATAGATCTGTTCCCTATACATGGTGTCCGGAGACATTATTGGACTGCACCGATTTTCACTTTGTGGAGCGAGGTACAACTATTATCAGTATTTTAATATTTATTCTCTTTATTCTGGTCCCTAGTAGTTGCATAGTTTCCCACCCTTTTCTTTGTACTATAATATTTCTGTTCCTTTGCACCTGTTGTATGTGCAATTGCATGCACTGATTCACGACACTTTATCATAATAAAATATAACAAGTTTACTGGCTACAAAACTGCACTTAAATCTCAATAAAATGTCCTGTACTGATCCTGAGTTACATCCTGTATTATACTCCAGAGCTGCACTCACTATTCTGCTGGTGCAGTCACTGTGTACATACATTACATTACTGATCCTGTACTGATCCTGAGTTACATCCTGTATTATACTCCAGAGGTGCACTCACTATTCTGCTGGTGCAGTCACTGTGTACATACATTACATTACTGATCCTTAGTTACATCCTGTATTATACTCCAGAGCTGCACTCACTATTCTGCTGGTGCAGTCACTGTGTACATACATTACATTACTGATCCTGAGTTACATCCTGTATTATACTCCAGAGGTGCACTCGCTATTCTGCTGGTGCAGTCACTGTGTACATACATTACTGATCCTGAGTTACATCCTGTATTATACTCCAGAGCTGCACTCACTTTTCTGCTGGTGCAGTCACTGTGTATATACATTACATTACTGATCCTGTACTGATTCTGAGTTACATCCTGTATTATACTCCAGAGCTGCACTCACTATTCTGCTGGTGCAGTCACTGTGTACATACATTACATTACTGATCCTGAGTTACATCCTGTATTATACTCCAGAGCTGCACTCACTATTCTGCTGGTGCAGTCACTGTGTACATACATTACATTACTGATCCTGTACTGATTCTGAGTTACATCCTGTATTATACTCCAGAGCTGCACTCACTATTCTGCTGGTGCAGTCACTGTGTACATACATTACGTTACTGATCCTGTACTGATCCTGAGTTACATCCTGTATTATACTCCAGAGGTGCACTCACTATTCTGCTCGTGCAGTCACTGTCTACATACATTACATTACTGATCCTGTACTGATCCTGAGTTACATCCTGTATTATACTCCAGAGCTGCACTCACTATTCTGCTGGTGCTGTCACTGTGTACATACATTACATTACTGATCCTGAGTTACCTCCTGTATTATACAACAGAGCTGCACTCACTATTCTGCTGGTGCAGTCACGGTGTACATACATTACATTACTGATCCTGTACTGATCCTGAGTTATATCCTGTATTATACTCCAGAGCTGCACTCACTATTCTGCTGGTGCATTCACTGTGTACATACTTTACATTAATGATCCTGTACTGATCCTGAGTTATATCCTGTATTATACTCCAGAGCTGCACTCACTATTCTGATGGTGCAGTCACTGTGTACATACATTACATTACTGATCCTGTACTGATCCTGAGTTACATCCTGTATTATACTCCAGAGCTGCACTCACTATTCTGCTGGTGGAGTCACAGTGTACATGCATTGCATTACTGATCCTGTACTGATCCTGAGTTACCTCCTGTATTACACTCCAGAGCTGCACTCACTATTCTGCTGCTGTAGTCACTGTGTACATACATTACATTACTGATCCTGGGTTACATCCTGTATTATACTCCAGAGCTGCACTCACTATTCTGCTGGTGGAGTCACTGTGTACATACATTACATTACTTATCCTGTACTGATCCTGAGTTACACCCTGTATTATACTCCAGAGCTGCACTCACTATTCTGCTGGTGGAATCACTGTGTACATACATTACATTACTGATCCTGTACTGATCCTGAGTTACATCCTGTATTATACTCCAGAGCTGCACTCACTATTCTGCTGGTGCAGTCACTGTGTACATGCATTACATTACTTATCCTGCACTGATCCTGAGTTACATCCTGTATTATACTCCAGATCTGCACTCACTATTCTGCTGGTGCAGTCACTGTGTACATACATTACATTACTGATCCTGTACTGATCCTGAGTTACCTCCTGTATTATACTCCAGAGCTGCACTCACTATTCTGCTGGTGCAGTCACTGTGTACATACATTACATTACTTATCCTGCACTGATCCTGAGTTACATCCTATATTATACTCCAGAGCTGCACTCACTATTCTGCTGGTGCAGTCACTGTGTACATACATTACATTACTGATCCTGAGTTACATCCTGTATTATACTCCTGAGCTGCACTCACTATTCTGCTGGAGCAGTCACTGTGTACATACATTACTGATCCTGAGTTACACCCTATATTATACTCCAGAGCTGCACTCACTATTCTGCTGGTGGAATCACTGTGTACATACATTACATTACTGATCCTGAGTTACATCCTGTATTATACTCCAGAGCTGCACTCACTATTCTGCTGGAGCAGTCACTGTGTACATACATTACATTACTGATCCTGAGTTACATTCGGTATTATACTCCAGAGCTGCACTCACTATTCTGCTGGTGGAATCACTGTTTACATACATTACATTACTGATCCTGTACTGATCCTGAGTTACATCCTGTATTATACCCCAGAGCTGCACTCACTATTCTGCTGGTGCAGTCACTGTATACATACATTACATTACTTATCCTGCACTGATCCTGAGTTACATCCTATATTATACTCCAGAGCTGCACTCACTATTCTGCTGGTGCAGTCACTGTGTACATACATTACATTACTGATCCTGAGTTACATCCTGTATTATACTCCAGAGCTGCACTCACTATTCTGCTGGAGCAGTCACTGTGTACATACATTACATTACTGATTCTGAGTTACATCCGGTATTATACTCCAGAGCTGCACTCACTATTCTGCTGGAGCAGTCACTGTGTACATACATTACATTACTGACCCTGAGTTACCTCCTGTATTATACTCCAGAGTTGCACTCACTATTCTGCTGGTGCAGTCACTGTGTACATACATTACATTACTGACCCTGAGTTACATCCTGTATTATACTCCAGAGCTGCACTCACTATTCTGCTGGTGCAGTCACTGTGTACATCCATTACATTACTGATCCTGAGTTATATCCTGTATTATACTCCAGAGCTGCACTCACTATTCTGCTGGTGCAGTCACTGTGTACATACATTACATTACTGATCCTGTACTGATCCTGAGTTACCTCCTGTATTATACTCCAGAGCTGTACTCACTATTCTGCTGGTGGAGTCTCTGTGTACATACATTACATTACTGATCCTGAGTTACATCCTGTATTGTACTCCAGAGCTGCACTCATTATTCTGCTGTGGCAGAATGAACTCCTAGTTACCTGAGAATTAAGCACTTTCTACCTATAGTTATGGTGTAGAGCAGACAGCCCGTTGTGGCTGGCGGTGCACTGGTTAACGTTCTGCCATCCGTGGCTGGTGAGTATCTCCGCCATCTATCTGCTCTTTACCTGCGTATAATTGTCGGCTGCTGCGAGGATCTGCACATATTTTATCTGGATGGATAGGCTAGAATTCCATTTTTCTTGCGTTCTCCCGGCGGCGGTTGCTAGGTAACATCCGTGCATAGTGATGAGGTGTTACTTGATAAAGTGGATCTGTCATGCAGGTTTGAGAAATGTAACATTAGAGTTTATCTGAGTACAACGAGGCCTTCAACATAAAACCACATAGAGTCGACATTCAGCGACGGCCGGTGGGGCAGGAGGGAAAGCTGCAGACACAGCGGGAAGGTCCAGACACCACCGGAGGTTATATATGTATATACACTTCCTGCATGTATACGGCTGGAGCAAACCGTGTGTATATGAAGAACAGGCGGTCTACCGGAAAGCTCCAGCAATGAACCATCGGATTGGTCCGGTGGGAATTATGGTCACCACGTGTCTCGTGGTCTGGATTATTTGGCCATACACCTTAGATATCTGAAGAGCTGTTTTACTATTTCCCCTCAGGCCCCCATGTAGACGCTGAGTGGGACGAGGTGAGCGGGTCTGTTACATACACGGTTGCTATTCTCCCTTGATAGCAGAAGGATTGGGCATATTGAAATCCAGCTGCCCGATGATTCTATTTCCCGATGGGGTGAGAGTAATGATGCCATCATACACATTATCTGGTCTTCCTGTCCGGCTCAATTCCACAGGTTCCACTGTCATTACCTAATGTGTATGACCAAGGCCATAAAGCGACCTGTAGCCACGTGACATAAGACGGCAATATTACCGATGAATCTTTGCGACCCGTAAGCTGCTGTGACACCGCTGTCCGTATGAACGCAAACCTGTCGGACCACAGGTTGTGACTGTAGAAGTGGGACATCCCAATCTTTACCTTGAAGCCCTAGTATAATGCTCAGTTGACGTCCATGGGTATCAAAGTATTTTGGGAAGGTGGGGTTCTACCATGGTAGACTCTTCTTGCCTGCACCTTAGAATAAAATGTATACTGACTCATACAACCTAAGGACCCTTTTTTTTGCCTTACATCGAGCCCATCATATATTAAAGGGTCTCTAGTGCAACCTGTTGGAGATAGCAATCCTCAAAATCAATATTGGCCTTTAAGGAGACTTGCTATATAACACTTAATATAAATCCAAGTCAGAAGCTTCTCCAAAGAGAAAAGATCTTTATTTGTAGTGAGCTGTTTCGGGGCTTTTGTCCCTCATCAGTGCAAAGCAAGAGACTAATTGGCTCATGACAGAGGGGTAAAGTTTCTCCTTGGTCTTTAAAAAGTCAATATTGAATTCTAGGGTTCTTCCTTCCCATAGGTGGCACTGGATTCCTTGTTCTCAACACTATGAAGGGGCTATTTGCATACATTTTTCCCAGGGAGCATTGCCAGGCCTATAAGTCTATTTACACTTATTGCCACATGACACTTAATATAAATCCAAGTCAGAAGCTTCCCCAAAGAGAAAAGACCTCCATTTGTAGACAGCTGTTTTGGGGCTTTTGTCCCTCATCAGTGCAAAGCAGGAGACTGATAAACGGGATGACAAAGGTTCTAAGGGGTAAAGTTTCTCCTTGGTCATGTGGCAATGGTCTTTGAAGAGTTAATATTGAATTCTAGGGTTGCTCCTTCCCATAGGTGGCACTAGAGTCCCTGTTCTCCTCCTCTATGAAGGGGCTATTTGCATACCTATTTCCCAGGGAGCATTGCTAGGCCTAGAAGTCTGATTACACTTTGTCGTTTCCTTAAGGAGAAACTTTACCCCTTACACTAAGAAGTGATGCTAAAAAAAATGTGACTGGTGTCTGGCAACCAATAGATAGAATTGGATCGGGGCAATCTGTTCTGTCGAGCTGAATGTTAAAGGGGTTTTTCTAGGTTTATTCTTAGAATACACCGTCATTATCAGATCTTTGGGGGTCTCTGGCGCTCCAGCTGATCAGTGATCGGGCGTGTTTGGTACTGCAAGCTCTATCCCTTTCACTTGTATGTAAGGTGAGGAGAGGTCATCAATAAGAAAAGAAAAAAAATCTTACAAAACCTCTTTAGTAGAGAGTTGAGGGTTACAATGAACTACTGTGAAAACTGTTTGAGACCACCACCCAGCTTTATACAAAGGGGCGCTCGTCTCAAAGCGAGAGAATTGCCTTCAATTATGATGCGTTGTCCAATCTAACAAAAGTGATGAGTTGGAAACTGGCGTCCCCCCACCCCCCCGCCAAGCTTCTAACATCGACTTGTACTGTCGCCTATAAAACTGTATCGTTAATCCAATTTTCTTTTAAGGGGTTGTCCACTTTTGGCTACTTTTTTTTTTTTTTTTAAGTGCATGTATTTGGGATTAAAATATCATTTTTGCCATTGGGTTTCATTAAAAATGTCACACCGTGTGTCTTCTATAGCCCCTGTGTCTTCTATAGCCCCTGTATTACTCTGTCTATTGCATGAGTTAACTCGGTGTTGGTCAGTGAGCTAGTTCTAATGAGAAAGTGTCTTTTTCTGAGCTCCTCTTAGCCGACTTATGACCACAGTCCACAGCAAAGTTGAGTGTGCAGGGAAACGATGAGCCTGTAATGCAAAATTTGTAATGAAACCAAATCGTAAAAATGATACATTAATTTCAGTAAAACAGTTATACAGGAGTAGACACACAGATGAGTAGAGCTCCACCCCTGTGCATAGGTCGTGTCCGGTATTGCATCTCGACTTTATAGACATGAATGAGACTGAACTTCAATATCATATTGAACAGGTGTGAACAGGTGTGGTACTGTTTCTGGAGGAGAGTCGCCATGTTTTTTTTCTAATCCTGCATTAATCTCTTTAAGTAAAAATAAAGTCTGGTTGGCTCCTTTCCAGGAGCTTCTGTTTCTTCTTGGGTGGATTAATCTGCAGACTTTCAGCTGTTGGGAAACTACAACTCCTATCGTGCCAAGATACTCGATATTTGTCAGGGCACCATGGGAGTCATAGTTTCACCACGGCTAGAGGGCAGTAGCTCTCCCACCACTGCACTGGGGGATATTTCCTTGCATTGGTGCAGTGGGCGCAGCAGGGGACGTGTAGTGGGTGCAACAGGGGACGTGCAGGAGGCGTAGCAGGGGGTACAGCGGGGGACATGCAGGAGGTGCAGCAAGGACATGCAGGAGCCGTAGAGGGGGACATGAAGGGGGCTTAGCGGGGGATGTGCAAGGGACGCTGCAGGGGGCACAGGAGGAGGCGCAGCGTTGGACGTACAAGGGGCGGAGTAAGGGACATGCACGGGGCTCAGGAGGAGGTGCAGCGGGGGATGTGCAGGAGTAGGCGCAGCGGGGGATGTGCAGGAGTAGGCGCAGCGGGGGATGTGCAGGAGGAGGCGCAGCGGGGGACGTGCAGGAGGCACAGCGGGGGACGTGCAGGAAGCTCAGGGGTGACGTGCAGGAGGAGGTGCAGCGGGGGATGTGCAGGAGTAGGCGCAGCGGGGGATGTGCAGGAGGAGGCGCAGCGGGGGACGTGCAGGAGGCGCAGCGGGAGTCGTGCAGGAGGCACAGCGGGGGACGTGCCGCATTTAATCACTTTTGATGCCAGAATTGCACTCAGAACTGAAGCAATATAAAGCTATAATTGCTGGGGGAGACTCCTCTGTATTAGTCGGTGTCCCGTGTTCTCTGCGGCGCTACATGTCGCTTTAATCACATCCAAAATGACATAATAATTGTGAAGAAAGCAAATTAGCCACTGGATGTCAGTAGGATCCAAGTCCTGCGTGTTTAGGATGTTTGCATAACAGTTATTGATCCCGTCATGATTTACTGCTCGCTGCACAGAAGCCAGGAATGGCCTCACGTTCCCCCGAACAAAAACCAGCTGAGCTTTCCAGAAACCTCCATTGCTTTTTTTTTTTTTTTATGTTTGCAATTATAATCTCCAAAATCCACATTTTGCATGGAAATAAATTCCTTTCGGTTCATCGAGCAGAGGTGACTTGTGCACCGAGGAAGGAATGGCACACTTGCTCCGCTCCATCATAAAATCCATTGCGTCATACCGCCATGTTTGGGAACAGAAGCTGACAACCTTGACATATCGGGAATATTCAAGCTAAAGCAGGAATTATATATAGGTGATAGACCCACTCCATGCACTTATGACATCACAAATCATCACATACAAATCTAAGACTAAGATACAGAACAGCAAGGGGTCCTGGAAAGCAAAGGGTTACCTATGTCCAATGCCTGGAAATACTCGCTGCTTACTATACACTGTGTTCCAAATTATTATGCAAATAATATTTTCTCAGATTTTCCCAAATTACCTATATGAATTGCAGTCATTGTAATTTTCCAGTCAAATAACTATTAGAGTACAATTGAAAGGTTTTTGTACAAACTGCCTATGATAACAGTATATTTTTAAAAAAATAAAAAACTCAAACTGCACTCAAAATGCATGTTCCAAATTATTATGCACAGCAGAGTTTTCAACCTTTTCATTTTAATAAAGAACAAAAAAATGGTCATTTTTGAAATTATAAGCATTAGCAGGTTATTACAACTGAAATCAAACAGTTTTCAACTCAAAACTTTATTCTAGGTGATGTTACATTTGCACATAGGACCCCTTGTTCGAAAGGAGCTTCTGAACTCTCTCGTCCATTGAATTTGTCAGGTTTTGGATGGTTTCTGCTTTAATTGTTTAGCATGAGGACAGAATACCCTCCCAGAGCTGTTGCTTAGATGTGAACTGCCTCCCGCCATCATAGACACTCCTTTTGATGATGCTCCAGAGGTTCTCAATGGGGTTGAGGTCAGGGGAGCATGGGTGCCACACCATAAGCTTGTCCCCTTTTATGCCCATATCATCCAGAGATGCAGATGTGTTATGTGCAGCATGAGACGGGGCATTATCATGCATGAAAATGATCTTGCTGTGGAATACACGGTTCTTCTTCTTGAACCATGGAAGGAAGTGCTGTTTGAGAAACTCAACATACATTATGGAGTTCATCTTTACCCCTACAGGGATCCTAAAAGGGCCGACAATCTCTCTCCCCATGATTCCAGCCCAAAACATTACTCCACCTCCTCCTTGTTAGCGCGTTAGCAGTGTTTGCATGGGGTGTCCATCAACCAGCCATCCTCCACTCCATCCATCTGGACCATCAAGATCATTTCATGCATGATAATGCCCCGTCTCATGCTGCACATAACACATCTGCATCTCTGGCTGCTATGGGCATAAAAGGGGACAAACTTATGGTGTGGCCCCCATGCTCCCCTGACCTCAACCCCATTGAGAACCTCTGGAGCATCATCAAAAGGAGTGTCTATGATGGCGGGAGGCAGTTCACATCTAAGCAACAGCTCTGGGAGGGTATTCTGTCCTCATGCTAAACAATTAAAGCAGAAACCATCCAAAACCTGACAAATTCAATGGACGAGAGAGTTCAGAAGCTCCTTTCGAACAAGGGGTCCTATGTGCAAATGTAACATCACCTAGAATAAAGTTTTGAGTTGAAAACTGTTTGATTTCAGTTGTAATAACCTGCTAATGCTTATAATTTCAAAAATGACCATTTTTTTGTTCTTTATTAAAATGAAAAGGTTGAAAACTCTGCTGTGCATAATAATTTGGAACATGCATTTTGAGTGCAGTTTTAGTTTTTTATTTTTTTAAAAATATACTGTTATCATAGGCAGTTTGTACAAAAACCTTTCAATTGTACTCTAATAGTTATTTGACTGGAAAATTACAATGACTGCAATTCATATAGGTAATTTGGGAAAATCTGAGAAAATATTATTTGCATAATAATTTGGAACACAGTGTAGTTGCACATTGGAAATTTCATCCTTTTGAGTCCCTCAAAAAAAAAAAAAAAATCTGCAGTTTTTCACTGTTGGTGGGAAATCTGTGCCGTCACTTACTGATCTAGTGGTCCGAGAGCCCGCACCCCAGCCACACTTTAAATGTTTCCCTGCCAGAAGAGGGGACTGCAACACAACCCAATTTACCTTGTGTTTTGATTTCAAGATCTCTGTAGGCTTTGTGTGAATGTAGACATTCTTAAAGTGGGCAATCAAAATTATTTCATCTTCTAGTGCAATATGTCAGCATTTGGGTCCCTCTTTTGATTTTTTTGCCCAGGGCCACACTTTCTCTAAAACCCATCCTGACTGTAGGCATCACTGAGTCTCCGCCATGCTTCATTGTAAGCATCGCCAAGCCACCACCATGCTTCACAGTAGATGACATCATCGAGCCCCTGCCATGCTTCACAGTTGATGACACCATCAGGCCCCTGCTATGTTTCACAGTAGGCATCACGTCCGCCATGTATTTATTTATTTTTTATTTTGTTCACTTATATAGCGCCATTAGTTTCCACATCACATTACAGACATCATCACTGTCCCCATTGGGGCTCCCAGTGTAAACTCCCTATCAGTATGTCTTTAGAGTGTGGGAAGAAAGTGGAGAACACAAAGGAAACCCACGCAAACACGGGGAGAACATGCAAACCCCTTGCAGACGTTGTCCTTGTTGGGATTTGAACCTAGGACCCCAGCGCTGCAAAGTAATAGTGCTAACCACTGGGCCACAGTGCTGAGCTATCATGCATCAATATAGGCATAACCGAGTCTCTGCCATGCTTCACTTTAGGCTTCACTGTAGTCATCATTGAGTCTATGTCATGCTTTGCTGTAGGCATCACTGAGCCTCCGCCATGCTTCACTGTAGGCATCACCGAGCCACCGCCATGCTTCACTGTGGGCATCACCGAGCATATGCCTTGTTTAATTGTAGGCATCAATGATCTTCCGCTATTCTTCTCTGTAGGCATTACTGAGCTTCCGTCATGCTTCACTGTAGGCAAAAACGAGCCTTCCTCATCCTTCTCTGTAGTCATCACCGAGCCTCCACCATGCTTCACTGTAGGCATCACCGAGCCTCTGCCATGCTTCACTGTAGGCATCACCGATCTTCCGCCATGCTTCATTGTAGGCATCAATGAGATGCCATCATACTTCACTTGTGTCATCTAGCTACTGCTTTCTACTTACCTGAAAGATTGGATCACAGGTTTGTTCAGTGGGGCACGGTTAATGAACGCCCCTTAGTTGTGCCAAATTAAATATTGGCTTGTGTTACTTATTTAGCAAAGTAATATCCCCCATCTACCATCATAAGGAAGAGAAGTGATAGAAGTGAGATGTTACTTACGCTGAATGTGTAATGTACATATGCCCTTTTGATACATTTGGTGCAGTTTGCAGGTCTTTTCCACTGAGCGGTGTTATATCGGCCTGCACTTTCCATACACAGGTCTGTGAATACCAGATACATTATATTGGTCTCGTTAATTGAACCTGTGAGCACAAATTTAATGTTATTTAATGGAGATATAAAACAATGTGGATCTGTAATGAGGCGAGCGTATTTACATACAGGGCTGTAAAGCCGAAGTCCATCACTTTCCCGGGAAATCCTGGAGAGTGATGTACGGCGGGGGGAGTCGGGTGGGCTCTCTGGTTTATGGGAATAGCTGCACTGCAGCTCCTTCTGAATCCTAAGTGCACCTTGGGAAAATTCTCCTCCTGACGTACACATCAGTCTCTCTACATAAATGCCTCTCTATTCCCGCTCCACAGCTCGAGAGAGAGACAGAGATCTGGTGTCGTCTATACACCCTGTCTGATACACTGGCTGAACGGGAGATTTAAAGGAGAAGTGTCAGCGGCCTCCTGATCTGTATGACTAGGTTTATATATGGCCACTGTGCCCACAGAATCTTCTTCACCTACGTCTGGAGTGCATTGCTGTCTCCTGGACGGATCGCTGTGTATACTGTAGGCCCACGTGGGAAAACCACTAAGGCTCGGCATACAGCCCGGAGGCCATAAATCCACCATTACATGGGCTGCAATGTCCCCACCATGCACCGTATGTGACAGATGTCAGCACAGGCTCCACCTGTCTTTTATAGGTTACATCTGAATAATGTCCTGTAAATGCTGTATAAATCGTGTTCCATCCCCTCCCCATCTACATACATCTACATTATAGGACGGAGCGGACAACCCTGACTAATACTACACAAAGGCGATTACGTGGGACGCAGTGGCCCCCCACTGCCGGAAATCACCCAGCGCACAACTGCCGGGATGACTGGAAAATATATTTATCTATGGGTTTATCTATTTCATGTCTATCTATCTGTATTTTTATTATCTAGCTGTCATCTGTCTATTATCTATCTATCATCTATTATACACTGCTCAAAAAAATAAAGGGATCACTTAAACAGAATATAACTCCAAGTACATCAAACTTCTGTGAAATCAAACTGTCCATTTAGGAAGCAACACTGACAATCAATTTCACATGCTGATGTGCAAATGGAATAGACGATAGATGTAAATTATTGGCAATTATCAAGACACCCTCAATAAAGGAGTGGTTCTGCAGGTGGGGACCACAGACCACATCTCAGTACCAATGCTTTCTGGCTGATATTTTGGTCACTTTTGAATGTTGGTTGTGCTTTCACACTCGTGGTAGCATGAGACGGACTCTACAACCCACAGAAGTTGCTCAGGTAGTGCAGCTCATCCAGGATGGCACATCAATGCGAGCTGTGGCAAGAAGGTTTGCTGTGTCTGTCAGCGTAGTGTCCAGAGGCTGGAGGCACTACCAGGAGACAGGCCAGTACACCAGGAGACGTGGAGGGGGCCGTAGGAGAGCAACAACCCAGCAGCAGGACAGCTACCTCCACCTTTGTGCAAGGAGGAACAGGAGGACCACTGCCAGAGCCCTGCAAAATGACCTCCAGCAGGCCACAAATGTGCATGTGTCTGCACAAACGGTTAGAAACCGACTCCATGAGGGTGGCATGAGGGCCCGACGTCCACAGATGGTTGGTTGTGCTCACAGCCCAACACCGTGCAGGAAGCTTGTCATTTGACGCAGAACACCAGGATTGGCAAAGTCGCCACTGGCGCCCTGTGCTCTTCACAGATGAAAGCAGGTTCACACTGAGCACATGTGACAGACATGACAGAGTCTGGAGACGCCGTGGAGAGCGATCTGCTGCCTGCAACATCCTTCAGCATGACCGGTTTGGCAGTGGGTCAGTAATAGTGTGGGGTGGCATTTCTTTGGAGGGCCGCACAGCCCTCCATGTGCTCACCAGAGGTGGCCTGACTGCCATTAGGTACCGAGATGAGATCCTCAGACCCCTTGTGAGACCATATGCTGGTGCGGTTGGCCCTGGGTTCCTCCTAATGCAGGACAATGCCAGACCTCATGTGGCTGGAGTGTGTCAGCAGATCCTGCAAGATGAAATCATTGAAGCTATGGACTGGCCCGCCCGTTCCCCAGACCTGAATCCAATTAAGCACATCTGGGACATCCTGTCTCGCTCCATCCACCAACGTCACGTTGCTCCACAGACTGTCCAGGAGTTGGCGGATGCTTTAGTCCAGGTCTGGGAGGAGATCCCACAGGAGACCATCCGCAACCTCATCAGGAGCATGCCCAGGCGTTGTAGGGAGGTCATACAGGCACATGGAGGCCACACACAATACTCAGCCTCATCAGGAGCATGCCCAGGCGTTGTAGGGAGGTCATACAGGCACGTGGAGGCCACACACAATACTCAGCCTCAGCAGGAGCATGCCCAGGTGTTGTAGGGAGGTCATACAGGCACGTGGAGGCCACTCACAATACTGAGCCTCATCAGGAGCATGCCCAGGCGTTGTAGGGAGGTCATACAGGCACGTGGAGGCCACTCACAATACTGAGCCTCATTGTGACTTGTTTTAAGGACATTACATCAAAGTTGGATCAGCCTGTAGTGTGTTTTACCACTTTAATTTTGGGGGTGACTCCAAATCCAGGCCTCCATTGGTTAATAAATGTGATTTCCATTGATGATTTTTGTGTGATTTTGTTGTCAGCACATTCAACTTTGTACAGAACAAAGTATTCAATGAGAATATTTCATTCATTCAGATCTAGGATGGGTTATTTGAGTATTCCCTTTATTTTTTTGAGCAGTGTATATCTATCATTTATCTATTATCAATCTAGCTGTAACAATGTGGGCTAAATAAATGTCCATTTTTCAAAATAAATGTTCCTGTTGGAGTGCTGCCTATACTTTTTTGTCTATACTATGGAACAGTTTGGACTCTTGTAAGGAGGCCTGGCACCAGTTGTTAGTAACTAGATAGTGCTGTTCTTTAAACTCCTCTTTTTTTGCATTATTATCCGTCTATCTATCCTGTATCTATCTATTATCTATCTATAATCTATTTATCTATCTTGTATCTAGCTATTATCTATTATCTAGCTATTATGTATCTATTATCCATCCTCTATCTATCCATATATATATATATATCCTATGTCTCTATTAGTCATCTTTCTCCTATATCCCTCATAATGCTATCTATCAATCTAATTTTTATTTTTCTGTGTCACTCATTTGTATCTATCATCTATCTATTATCTATCATCTATCTATTATCTATCTATCATCCATCTATCTATTATCTATCGATTATCTATCTATTATCTATCATCTATCTATTATCTATCTATCTATTATCTATCATCTATCTATTATCTATCATCCATCTATCTATTATCTATCTATTATCTATCTATCATCTATCTATCTATCATCTATCTATCATCTATCTATCTATCATCTATCTATTATCTATCTATCATCTATCTATCATCTATCTATCATCTATCATCTATCTATCATCCATCTATCTATTATCTATCGATTATCTATTTATCTATCTATTATCTATCATCCATCTATCTATTATCTATTTATTATCTATTATCTATCTATTATCTATCTATTATCTATCTATCTATTATCTATCTATTATCTATCCTGTATCTTTCTATGATCTATCTATTATCTATCATGTATATATCTATTGATCTTTCTATCCATCTCATATCTATCTTCTATTCTTCTGTCTCTCTCGTATCTATCATCCCTATCTACGATATATAGACCTGTATATACGGATGATCTGTGAGTGTATATTGTGTGTATGCCCTGTAACCCGCAGTACTGGTCCCATGTGACAGTCAGTATTGGCCGTAGAGCTGCTCCGTGCCTCCTATAAAGCATTTTTATCCCCCCTATTCCTTGTCTCGTTTTATGGCGTACGGACTGTTCCTCGTCAGTGGCCTCTCAGAATATACCATGGTGTTTATTCAGCTTCTGTCTCTTTTGTTTGTTACGTGGTTTACTTTTCATAGGTCATTGGTTATGGAGAGTTTGGTGCATTATAGCGGTATTATAAAGGAGCTGTACATATCCTCCACCCCCCACATCCGCAGGGACCCTGTCACACATTTCTATCTTAGTAGCGAGCTCCGTTGTGCAACTTTGTGTGTTGTCAGTGATTGTTTTTGTGTTTTGTAGTCTCGGTCCCTGCACTTAGATGAAGTTGCACTCCATGGCGGAGGTGAACCTATACAAGAGACCTCTGGGACTTCTCAATGTTATTATGCAATGATCTGAATGGGTCTGGACAGGGGGATGTTGAAGCAAATAGCGGGGACGGCAGCAAAAGACAAGAAAACATTGCGATGAGGTCAGGGAAGAAAATTGAATTTGCATCAGAAGAATGGGAGAACAGGCGTAATTTGTGTATGGTGTTCCGGGACGAGCCCGTCTCCTGGAAGATTCTCGTGTCTTCATGCCGCGCTTCTCCAGCTTTTGTCAGAGCTGTCAATCCTCCTCACCCTTTATCTACCCCTTAGTCTGCTCTGGGTGAGTTGTAGGGGGAGGGGAAGGGCAGGTTCTCTTCTCTGCCCGGCATTTCCGAAACCCATTTCCCATAAATCGCACTTTGCTTCTTTTTTTTTTTTTTTTTTCTTCTGGAGCGATCTAAAGAAAGAACAATCAAAATAATAGTCGTGATGTGCGGAGGAGATAAAGGGGCCGCAGCGATGTCGCTTCTCTGTGCGCTATATTTGCTCTAGTGTCCTCTTTCCCCATTATAGTCTATAGGGATAATTTGCCAGCAGCTTGGGATCTGGGCTACTTGGCTCACAGAGGATTGTCCAGGCCAGATACTATAGTATCCTCATCTGAGCAGCAGGCCGGACTGGTTGTACGCAGGGTTACTGACTGAATGGAAGCCAGAGTTTTCTCATTCACTGACAGCAAGCAGAAAGATGTCTGCAGCTGCGGCCGATGTGTTCGCTGATAGAGCGTTGTTCACACTGGATACAGCTGTATGTATTTCTCAAGTAAGAGCCGGACTAGCTGTATACAGGTTCACGGCCTCAGGATGAAGACATTGGTATAAAGTATGCCAGCCTTGAAGGCTTTGTTTTTATTGGAAAAAAAAAAAACACTTTACCCCATAAGTCATGGGTTGTAAATTAATTTTCACAAGGGGCCACATAAGAGACCGTGGCTTTTTTGGAGGGCCAAACCAATAGCCTGAAATTAATTCTGCTCAATATTAATATTGGCATATTAATTATACTAATTTTATATTTATATTGTATCATTTAATATTTTGCAGCATTAAGTATGCTGACACTCCTCTATATGCCATATGAGCCCACATACAGCCCCCTACATACAGTATGAGCCCCATATAGCCCCTTTATATACAGTATGAGCCTCCACATAACCCTCTATATAAAGTATGAGCCCCCTATATACAGTATGCGTTCCCACATAGCCTCCCTATATACAGTATGATCCCCCACAGCCTCTCTATATACAGTATCAGCCTCCACATAGTCCCCATATAACCCCTTTATATACAGTATGAGCCTCCACATAGCCCTCTATATAAAGTATGAGCCCCCTATATACAGTATGTACTCCCACATAGCCTCTCTATATACAGTATGGGCCCCCACATAGCACATCTATATACAGTATGAGCCTCCACATAGTCCCCATATACAGTATGAGCCCCTATATACAGTATACACTCCTACATAGCCTCCTTATATACAGTATGAGCCTCCACATAGTCCCCATATACAGTATGAGCCCCTATATACAGTATGCACTCCTACATAGCCTCCCTATATACAGTATGATACCCACAGCCTCACTATATACAGTATGAGCCTCCATATAGACCCCTATATACAGTATGAGCCCCCTATATACAGTATACGCTGCCACATAATGTCCCCATATACAGTATGATCCCCACAGACTCGCTATATACCGTATGGTCCCCCCTATATCCAGTAGGAGACCCCACATAACCCCCTATATGCCATATGAGCCCCCACACAGTCCCTCTATAGACAGTATGAGCCCCCACACATTTGCACATTAGAAAAAAAAAAAAACATACTCGCCCTGCCCCTGCGCCTCCGACGCCCTTCCCCTGCGCCTCCGACGCCCTTCCCCTGCGCCTCCGACGCCCTTCCCCTGCGCCTCCGACGCCCTTCCCCTGCGCCTCCGACGCCCTTCCCCTGCGCCTCCGACGCCCTTCCCCTGCGCCTCCGACGCCCTTCCCCTGCGCCTCCGACGCCCTGCCCCTGCGCCTCCGACGCCCTGCCCCTGCGCCTCCGACGCCCTGCCCCTGCGCCTCCGACGCCCTGCCCTTGCGCATCCGGCGCCCTGCCCCTGTGCCTCTGGCGCCCTGTGACTTTGGCGCCCTGCCCCTGCGCCTCCGGCGCCCTGCGCCTCCGACGCCCTGCCCCTGCGCCTCCGACGGCTTGCCCCTGCGCCTCCGGCGCCCTGCCCCTGCGCTTCCGGTGCCCTGCCCCTGCGCCTCCGACGCCCTGCCCCTGTGCCTCTGGCGCCCTGTGACTTTGGCGCCCTGCCCCTGCGCCTCCGGCGCCCTGCCCCTGCGCCTCCGACGGCTTGCCCCTGCGCCTCCGGCGCCCTGCCCCTGCGCTTCCGGCGCCCTGCCCCTGCGCCTCCGACGCCCTGCCCCTGTGCCTCTGGCGCCCTGTGACTTTGGCGCCCTGCCCCTGCGCCTCCGGCGCCCTGCCCCTGCGCCTCCGACGCCCTGCCCCTGCGCCTCCGACGCCTTGCCCCTGCGCCTCCGGCGCCCTGCCCCTGCGCCTCCGGCGCCCTGCCCCTGCGCCTCCGGCACTTCACACATCAGATACGATGTAGTGACATCATTGCATCAACTTTTCTCAGTTACACATATTGGTGGAAGAAAGGCCCGGCGGCTCCGTCCTCCCCCGTTATATTCACCACTACCTGCATCCTCTAGATTCAAATAGCAGTAAATCCTGGATACCGGGCGGGGAATGTTGACCGCACGGTGCGGCCCGTGCCTCCGGCACTTCATACATCAGATACGATTTAGTGACATCATTGCATCAACTTTTCTCAGTTACACATATTGGTGGAAGAAAGGCCCGGCGGCTCTGTCCTCCACCGTTATATTCACCACTACCTGCATCCTCTGGATGCAAATAGCAGTAAATCCTTGACGCCGGTCGGGGAATGTTGACAGCACGGTGCAGCCCGTGGGCCACTGTTTTCAGCCCTTCGCCCAGGTCTGCCTTAAGTGCTCACTGTCATTTCAAGAAAGTTTGATTCAGTTATTAGTGCAGGGATGTATAAGAAACTTTGTATATCTTATCGGAGACATTCACTTCTTTTTCCACCACTTAGCCTCTTTTGCATCCTGAACTTATTTTCTCTGAAAAATAGCTAAAATCCGTCTTTACCAATACAAGATGAACTGTCAGCTCACTGAGCGATCAGATTACAGCTGCCTATTGCAGAGAGGAGGGGTAGGAGACGCAGAGAGAGAGAACCAGCTAGCTAAACATAGATGGTGGTGTTGTTTGCTAGCGATTTTATTTATCACCCCAGAGCTGGAATCACAGTTACACTGCTCAGTACTTCTGTATAATGTCCTCCATGATGCTGGATCTGAAAATGTGATGCAAAGTGTGAGTGTACGGGAGACATCACAGCAAGTAGTCTCCACTCACTAACTCAGAGAACTGAAAACTAGAGAGACATCCTACAACATTTGTACCATTAGCCTTTTATAGCCTCCGCCTTGCTTTGTCTGTTGCTGGCTGCAGAATGAGAATGAAGCCCAAAGTTGTTGTTATTATTATGTATTATTATAGCGCCATTTATTCCATGGCGCTTTACATGTGAAAAGGGGGTATACATAGCAATAACACTTAGTAATCTTAACAAAACAAGTCAGTGACTGGTACAGGAGGAGCGAGGACTTTGCCCACGAGGGCTCACAGTCTACAAGTGATAGAGATGAGGGTAGAGCTGGTCGTGCAGCGGTATGGTGGAGCGGTGGTTACTGCAGGTTGTAGGCTTGTCAGAAGTGGTGGGTCTTCAGGTTCGTTTTGAAGGTTTCCACGGCCAGCGAGAGTCTGATGTGTTGGGGTAGAGAGTTCCAGAGTAGGGGGGAAGCACAGGAGAAATCTTGTATACGGTTGTGGGAGGAGGAGATAAGAGGGGAGTAGAGAAGGAGATCTTGTGAGGGTCTGAGGTTGCGTGCAGGTATGTACCGGGAGACTAGGTCACAGATATATGGAGGAGACAGGTTGTGGATGGCTTTGTATGCCATGGTTCATGGTTAGGGTTTTGAACTGGAGTCTCTGGGCAATGGGGAGCAAGTGAAGAGATTGACAGAGAGGAGAGGCGGGGGAATAGCGGGGGGACAGGTGGATTAGTCGAGCAGCAGAGTTTAGGATAGATTGTAGGGGTGCGAGAGTGTTGGAAGGGAGACCACAGAGCAGGAGGTTGCAGTAGTCGAGGCGGGAGATGATGAGGGCGTGCACTAGTGTTTTTGCAGTCTTTGCTGAAGAATGCGCTGTTGCGGGAGATATTTTTGAGTTGGAGTCGGCAGGAAGTAGAAAGGGCTTGGATATGTGGTTTGAAGGAGAGATCAGAGTCCAGGGTTACCCCAAGGCAGCGAACTTGTGGGACTGGGGAGGGTGAACAGCCATTGATGTTGATGGATAGGTCAGAAGGGGAAGGGGATGAATGAGAAGGCGGAAAGATTGTGAATTCTGTTTTATTCAGAGTTCAGCTCAACTTTCAAGTTGTCCTAAATCATCTGAGAGGAGCTCTGAAAAAAAACAGAGGAAAGAGTTATTAATTCTGCCATCAGAATGAGCTTACTGACAGATTCTTAGTTGGCTCATTCTGCAGCCAGCAGTAGCAAAATTAAGGCTGTAGAAGGCTAAATTTGTATTGAAATGCAAATCCAGAGCTCAATTTTAGATAAAAAAGACATGCATTTAAGATAAAAAAAAAAAAATAACTAAAAAATTGCCCCCAAAGGCGTCCAAATCATTTACTGAATGATCAAATCGAACCACAAAAAGTCGAATTCTGGCAAATCCAATTTTTTTTTGTGAGGTTCAATGTGCGCTTCCCGGTGAGGTTTGATCTCCCTGTAGGATTGTGGCGCTTTGAGGTCTGGTGTTTTCAGGACCCCGGACAGCAGCGGCTCTTCGCCTCCCATTGAATTTTCTGATAGCATTTTGCGGCACTACTTTCGTTTCCATAAATTTAGCAGAGATGTATTTGTCACGCAGCGAGTTGTCATGCGGCCGGGCAGCCGATACGTAAATGATGAAGCTCTCATTAATATTAGAGGGGATGTAAGGAGCTGTCAGGACCTGACGCCATTATCTATGCCCATCCATATGTGTGGATATATTGACTCATATCTCTTCATATTGATCAGGACCGTATTGAATAAACGTCGGCATTTCATTACTGGCCCGGCCGCGGTTCTATCACCGCCGTATGTATGAAGAGGAGCGAAATTAAAAATCTCATGACAGCTCTAACTAATTGGATAGGACACTGACAAATATTAATAACAAGGGATCGCAAGTCTGTGGCTCGCCCGGAAGGATGTAAATGGTTTTCCTATGGGCAATGCCCACAGTGTCCACCATTACCGGGTGCTACGTGACTCTATGGGATGCAAAAGGAAAGGTGAAAGTCTGATTCTAACAGCAAGGAGGAGATGTATAGAAATATACAGTGGGGGAAATAAGTATTTGTTACACTGCTGATTTTGCAAGTTTTCCCACCTACAAAGAATGGAGAGGTCTGTAATTTTTATCATAGGTACACTTCACCTGTGAGAGACAGAATCTAAATAAAATCCAGAAAATCACATTGTATGATTTTTACATAATTAATTTGCATTTTATTGCATGAAATAAGTTTTTGATACAATAGAAGAACAGAACTTAATATTTGGTCCAGAAACCTTTGTTTGCACTTACAGAGGTCAGACATTTCCTGTAGTTCTTGACCAGGTTTGCACACACTGCAGCAGGGATTTTGGCCCCCTCCTCCATACAGATCTTCTCCAGATCTTTCAGGTGTCAGAGCTGTTGTTGGACGATATTGAGTTTCAGCTCTCCAAAGATGTTCTATTGGGTTCAGGTCTGGAGACTGGCTAGGCCTCTCCAGGACTTTGAAATTGTTATTACAGAGCCACTCCTTGGTTGCCCTGGCTGTGTGTTTCAGGTCATTGTCATGCTGGAAGACCCAGCCAAGACCCAATGCTCTTACTGAGGGAAGAAGGTTGTTGGCCAAAATCTTGCAATACATGACCCCATCCATCCTCCCTTCAATACAGGGCAGTCGTCCTGTCCCCTATGCAGAAAAGCACCCCTAAAGTATGATATTTCCCCATCATGCTTCACGGCTGGGACTGTGTTCTTGGGGTTGTACTGGTCCTTCTTCTTCTTCTTCCAAACACAGTGAGTGGAGTTGATACCAAAAAGTTCTACTTTGTTCTCACCAGACCACATGACCTTCTCCCATGCCTCCTCTGGATCATCCAGATGGTCATTGGCGAACTTCAAACGGGCCTGGACATGTGCTGGCGTGAGCAGGGAACCTTGCGTGTCCTGCAGGATTTTAATCCATGACAGCGTAATGTGTTACTAATGGTAATGTTTGAGACTGTGGTCCCTGCTCTCTTCAGGTCATTGACCAGGTCCTCCCGTGTAGTTCTCGGCTGATTCCTGACCTTTCTCAGAATCATCCTTACCCCACGAGGCGAGACCTTGCATGGAGACCCAGATCAAGGAAGATTGACAGTCATCTTGTTTTTCTTCCATTTTCTAGTAATTGTGCCACCAGTTGTTGCCTTCTCACCAAGCTGTTTGCCTATTGTCCTGTAGCCCATCCCAGCCTTGTGCAGGTCTACAATTTGGTCTTTGGTGTCCTTACACAGCTCTTTGGTCTTGGCCGTGGGGGAGAGGTTGGAGTGTGATTGATTGTGTGGACAGGTGTCTTTTATACAGGTAACGAGTTCAAACAGGTGCAATTAATACAGGTAATGAGTGCAGAGTAGGAGGGCTTCTTAAAGAAAAAACTAACAGGTCTGTGAGAGACAGAATTCTTGCTGGTTGGTAGATGATCAAATACTTATTTCATGTAATAAATGCAATTTAATTGTGTAAAAATGATACAATGTGATTTTCTGGGAAAAAGTTCTGTGCAGATTTTTTATGTGTATGAGCGTTACGCTACCTGTTTGAATGGTAACGGGGATAATCCTTCTTCAGAAATCAGATCAGAGCGTCTGCTTTGGATTTCTCCCTCCTTAATACGGAGTATGAGGGCTCATTTATGACAAGGCTAACATATAGTGCCCCCCCCACGAGATTTGCACTTGTGGAGACCCCACTTAAAGGGGTTGTGACTCTTATTAAATAGGTAAAATTGCAAAGTGCTTGGAAAAACAACTAACTTTGCAACTTACCTCTTATTAAATGTCCTCCTCTTTTCCAAAAATTTTAATTTTATAGTTTAATGCTCATTGCCAAGGTTACCTGCCTGCTCAGGGGTGGCTGGTTTCCAAGGCAAGGAGCATACCCTTGCCATACAGCTTGCAAGCGCTGCTCTGGGGTCTGCAGCACTAGGCAGCGGTCAGTCCAGGCCAACATGTTGTCTATGCTGCCGGCGTGAATTGTCAATCTTCAGGAGTGCACCGCTCCCCCGGCAAGTAGGAAGCGATGTGCTCCTGAAGAAAGGAACCCCTTTAGTATAACCCACCACTGGCCTTATAGATGACTTAGTTTGAGGGGGCTGGCGCAGGGATTTGTACCTTGTACATTCTGATACATCCCGGTTCCGTGGAGCCGCCTCGTCGATATTTATTTAGTCCCTTACCTCCACTCCGACCGTGACAAAGCCTCCATCATGACGTCAGTAATCTTTCCTGTGGGATATTAAAAGGGCAAGGACGACAGACCCCATTCTTCCGGTTCAGATCTCATTGTTACTGCCAGCGACCCAGAGCGCACACCTCCTTTTACATCCTCAGCTTTGTTTAAAAAGACGAGAAAAAAAAAAAGTCTGACAAAGGCGGCAAATTCCAGGCGCCGAGCGTTCGGCAATCTGTATTTTCTTTTAATATGGCAGTAATTGCCTTCACCGCTCGCGGAGCACGGAGAAAATGTACAAGAAGTGTTTAGATGCCTCTGAAATTATTCATAGGCTTTGGAGAGAGACAAATTTTGCTGAAAGGTTTCTGCAGCTGTACGCGGTCCCCGGAGAGCGTCACTAGAACGCCGCGCTCCCCCGAGATTGTGTTTTTGTTGATTGTTTTGCCGCATGTGAGCGCACATACCCCCCTGTGCCTTTAAAAGGGGAAATGGCATCTTTGGCCGAGCAGACGTATTTTTTAATCAACACTTACAGAGCGGTAACCTTTACAATTACTGCACGGTAAGAATCGTACTGGGAAATGCTGACTTCTGTCTCTCAATCTCCGCCTAAATAGGTATAAATGGACTGATTACAGCCAGGAAACAGCAGCGATTTACAGGCTGATTGATTTACGG
Source organism: Phyllobates terribilis (assembly GCF_046119375.1). NCBI lineage: Eukaryota > Metazoa > Chordata > Amphibia > Anura > Dendrobatidae > Phyllobates > Phyllobates terribilis. Next base: position 568,859,851 of record NW_027362761.1, read on the forward strand.
ATGCAGCACCTCTTCAAGGGGTTGCGCGAGATTGGAGAAAAAGAAAAAGATGGCTGCTTTGTTGGAAGCAATAGCGCCACTCCTATCTAGATTTTGGGTCTGATTTTGCAGATCAGTCGTTTTAAGGGAAGTTGGCAGGTCAATTTAGCTTCATAAACTGCTACCATGTCATGATAAAAACTATAAAATCAGCTTTTAAATGGCTCGTGTTGTATGCTAATTACCGGGGAAGAGTCATGTGGGCGTTCCCACTTGCAGCAAGAGTCAGGCAGTCTCCAGTGTCCAAAGCCTCCTCTTGATTGACATCACTTTGGCCTCTCTACAGATGTAGCAAAAGCCGACATCGTAGCCTACCGACCCTATTTTGTGTAGATGGCTGCTCCTCTACATTACATACAGTGGCTTGCGAAAGTATTCACCCCCCTTGGCGTTTTACTTATTTTGTTACGTTTCAACCTGTGTTTAAATATTTGTATAATCCGATTTGTGTGTGATGCATCAGCACTAAATAGTCTAAGTTGGTGAAGTGAGAAAAATATAGGCAAAAATTACATTTATGGGATAAAATAAATAAAAATTGGCATGTGCATATGTATTCATCCCTTTTGCTATGAAGCCCTTAAAAATTTCTGGTGCAAGCAATTACCTTCATAAGTCCCATGCTTAGTGACAGGACGTCCACCTGTGTGCAATCTAAGTGGTCATGGTCTGTCAATATATACACTTTACCTTTTCTGAAAGGTCACAGAGGCTGAAACACCATTAACAAGAGGCACCACTAACCAAACAACACCATGAAGACCAAGGAGATCTCCAAACACCACCATGAAGACCAAGGAGATCTCCAAACAAGTCAGGGTTGTTGAGAAGTACAAGTCAGAGTTGGGTTATAAAAAATATCCCAATCTCTGATGATCCCCGGAGCACCATCAAATCCATTATCATCAAATGGAACGAACATGGTACCACAACAAACCTGCCAAGAGAGGACTGCCAACCAAAACTCTCAGCCCGGACAAAGAGGGCATTAATCAGAGAGGCAACACAAAGACCAAAGGTAACCCTGAAGGAGCTGCAGAGTTCCCAAGCAGAGACTGTAGTATCTGTCCATACGACCACAATAAGCCGTACAGTCCATTGAGGCGGCCTTTATGGAAGAGTGGGCAGAAAAATGCCTTTACTTACACACAACAATTGTAAAGCTTGTTTTGAGTTTGCTAAAACACATGTGAGAGACTCCCCAAATGTATGGAGGAGGGTGCTGTGGTTAGATGAGACCAAATTTAACCGTTTGGCCACCAAGGTAAACGCTATGTTTGGCGCCAAACCAACACACCTCATCACCCTAAGAACACCATCCCCACAGTGAAACATGGTGGTGGCAGCATCATGCTGTTGGGATGTTTTTCGGCAGCAGGAAGAGGTAAAATGACCCGAGTCGAGGGGAAGTTGGTGCGAAATACAGAGATTTTCTTGAGCAAAACCTGTTTGTCTGTCAGTGATTTGAGACTGGGACGAAGGTTCACCTTCCGACAAGACAATGACACAAAGCCTACTAGTAAAGCAACACTCGAGTGGTTTAAGGGGTGACGTTTAAATGTTTTGGAGTGGCCTAGTCAAAGCCCAGGCCTTAATCCAATGGAGAATCTGTGGTAAGACTTGAAGATCGCCGTTCATCAGAGGAAACCATCTAACCTGAAGGAGCTGGAGCAGTTTTGCCTTGAGGAATGGGCAAAAATCTCAGTGGCAAGATGTGGAAAGTGCATAGAGACTTATCCAAAGCGACTTGCAGCTGTAATTGCTAAAAAAGGAGGCTCTACAAAGTACTGACTTTAGGGGGGTGAATAGTTATGCACACTGAAGTTTTCAGTTATTTTGTCCTAATTGAACCAAATGTTCAGAGTTGTAGACCTGTTCTTTACATGAACTGATGCAAACCCCCTAAAAAAAAACTGTGAGATTCCAGGTTGTGAGGTAGCAAAACACAAAAAATGCTAAGGGAGAGTGAATACTTTCGCAAGCCACTCAAATACCCGAGCACACTACACCTTGTTTCACAGCCCACGCAAAGCGATGGCGCATGCACAAGATTTGGAGAAGGTTGGAAGTAGAGTAGCAAAAAGGGATTTCATTCAAGACCGGAAGGGTGGATTTATGCGCTGGACTACTTCTGCCAGCTGCAACGCCCAGATGACTCTTGTGAGTTTCTTTCATTCTGCAGGAGAGTTAATTTGGGACTGAATTACAATACCAAGCACAGCCTAGATTGGCGCGATTTCTGGGGGGGGGGGGGGAGACAGACTTTTTTGTAATGTCATAGTCCCCTTTCTGTAATGTTTTCAGAGTTTACATTTTGTAGAAGTCCACAGATACGAGTCCGGAAGATAACCATTGATGACAGCTGGCGAGTATGAAGTTGTCACATTTCCATTACAGTTTTAATATAATCGTTATTAGGTGTATAAAATGTCATGGCCTTTAATTGAAAGCCTTTTTATTTATTTTTTTGGAGAAAGCCTTTTTTCTTGATGCCCCCCCTTTCTTCCCCCAAAAAAAAAAAAATCTGATCACTGGGTCTCTGGCTTCTTAAACCCTTCTTGATCAGCTTTAATGTGTAGTATCTCATTCCTCTACAGCACCTCCACAGGGAAAACAATACATTACACAGTTCTCATTGAAATCAGTAGGCTGTTGGGATAATGTTCCATGTGCCAGGTCCTCCAGAGTGAGACCCTCCTTGTAGCCACCTTCTCCTCCAGCTAATGAATCGAAATCTGAACTGAGACCTCCTCTAATATGTTGTAAACCTGTATGCCCACCATGTAATACTACATCTAGGTGATGGTAGCTGCAATCCAGGAGCATACATAGATATCATAAGGCCCCGTAGCAGAAGTTCTAATCCCACCCCCCACCCCCCCTCCAAAAAAAAAATTATAATAATAACCATAATATTTGGGGTCACAGAAGAGCAGATCTCACAATTTTGCAGGATTTGCAAAGTCATTTTCCTCCTACTGAAGCCTTAGATTCAACTTTCATTGCACGCATAATGTATGATTCCAACAAAAGTGCCCCCAAATCACTGTATACCCCCACAGTGAATGTCTCCACAGTACCCTCCATATGCACAGTATGGTGACCCTACTTAACTCCCAGGGCAAAGTATCGTGAACCAACACAGAATGATCCCCCCAACTGTGACCCCCACACAGCCCTCCATGCAGTGTAATGGGTCTACATACAGTATAATGGCCCCACATCTCACCACACTGTATAGTAGCCCACACTATCCCTCCAAACAGTATTATCACCCCCCACACAGCCCTCCACACAATATGATGGACCCCACACAAACCTTAACACTGTATAACTGCTTGCATACAGTGTAATCGTCCCCCATAAAGTATAAAGGCTTCCACATAGCCCACCAAATATTATAATGGCCCCCACATAGCCTTCCATATAGTATAATGGCCCCCACATAGCCCTCCATATAGTATAATGGGTCTCCCATATCCCTCCAAATATTATAATGGCCCCCACATAGCCGTCAATATAGTATAATGGCCCCCACATAGCTCTCCATATAGTATAATGGGTCTCCCATAGCCCTCCAAATATTATAATGGCCCCCACATAGCCATCAATATAATATGATGGCCCCCACATAGCCCTCCATATCGTATAATGGGTCTCCCATAGCTCTCCCCAATTATTATAATGGCCCCCACATAGCCGTCAATATAGTATAATGGCCCCACATAGCCCTCCATATAGTATAATGGGTCTCCCATAGCCCTCCCTCCAAATATTATAATGGCCCCCACATAGCCGTCAATATATTATAATGGCCTCACATAGCCCTCCATATAGTATAATGGCCCCCACATAGCCTTTTATACAGTACTAGATGGTGGCCCGATTCGAACGCATCGGGTATTCTAGAATAGGTATGTGGCCGACGGGGCTCAATTAGCAGAGCGGCGTTTAAATTTGGCGCCCAAATCGCTGATTGGTCGCGTTAGGCAACCGCGACCAATCAGCAAAGCGGTGTTTAAATTTGGCGGCAAAATCGGTGATTGGTCGCGGGCGGCGGCCGCGACCAATCTGCGAACTGCGTTAGTGAGGACTGGAGAGCGTGTTTAAATTTGGCACCAAAATCGCTGATTAGTCGCGACCAATCAGCAGAGCGGTGTTTAAATTTGGCCCCAATACTGTTGATTGGTCGCGGCCGCCGGCCGCGACCAATCAGCACAGCGGTATTTAACTTTTGCGCTAAGATCAGTGATTGGTCGGGTCCGAAGCCCGCGACCAATCATCGAATCGTCTTGGTGAGGACCGGGGAGCGGCGCTGCCTGTGCGGCTACTTCCGCTTCGAGAACCCGGGACATGAGCGGGCGCTCGCAGCAGAAGTATCCCGACCCGCAGCGCCGCTCCCCGGTCCTCCCTTCCGCATGGAGGTCAGCGACGCCGGCGGTCCTTCCGCTGCTACCGGCCGGGACATGAGCGCCTCGCGCCGCTCATCTCCCGGCTGCATCTCCTTCCCGCAGATGGGTCTGGCGGTCGGGGTCCTTCTGCTGGTACCGGCCGGGAGATGAGCGCCTCGCGGCGCTCATCTCCCGGCTGCAACGCCGCTGAGCTCCGTCCTGCAGATGAGCCGCTAACGGCCGCCATCTTTTTTCTGAAATCCCACGGCGCTGATTGGCCGCTGCCGGACCAATGAGCGACGCGGGATTTCCTGGACAGACAGACAGATGGGATAAGCCAATTATATAGTAGATAATGGCCCCCACATAGCCTTCTATGCAGTATAATGGCCCCCACATTGTCCTCCATACAGAATAATAGCCCCACATAGTCCTCCATACTGAATAATGGGCCCCACATAGTCCTCCTTACAGTATAATGGCCCCACATAGCCCTACATATAGTATAATGGCCCCCATATGGCCTTCTATACAGTATAATGGCCCCCACATGGCCTTCTATACAGTGTAATGGCCCCCACATGGCCTTCTATACAGTGTAATGGCCCCCACTTAGCTTTCTATACAGTATAATGGCCCCCACTTAGCTTTCTATACAGTATAATGGCCCCCACATAGTCCTCCATACAGAATAATAGCCCCACATAGTCCTCCATACAGAATAATGGCCCCACATAGCCCTCCATATAGTATAATGGCCCCCACATGGCCTTCTATACAGTATAATGGCCCCACATGGCCTTCTATACAGTATAATGGCCCCCACATAGCTTTATATACAGTATAATGACCCCCACATCGACTTCTATATAGTATAATGAGCCTCACATAGCCCTCCATATAGTATAATGGCTCCCACATGGCCTTCTATACAGTATAATGGCCCCCACATAGCCTTCTATATAGTATAATGAGCCTCACATAGTCCTCCATATTGTATAATGGCCCCACATAGTCCTCCATACAGTATAATGGCCCCCACATAGTCCTCCATACAGTATAATGGCCCCCACATAGCCTTCTATATAGTATAATGAGCCTCACATAGTCCTCCATATTGTATAATGGCCTCCACAATTAAAAAAAATAAATACAATAACAATACTCGCCTCTCCTCCTCGTTCCCCTGCAGCTCCGGTCTCTGCAGCGAGCATTCTGAAGTGATGTTGTTGCTCTGAGCATTCAGACACTGAGGAAGAATGATGGGGAGGACGCGTCAGATGATCCCTCTCTCATCATCACATTCAGCTGTATCGGCTGATACAGTTGAACGGCGGGTCCTCTGCCACTGCTGCAATATGAAGGTTGTACTGGTTAATTCGGCTCTGCTGCTCTACCGTGATTCTTTGAGTTTTTAGTTTTTAACAAATGTTATGTGGTGCCCGATGTCAGAGTCGTCGATGACTATTCATCAAAGCCTGTTTGCCAAAAACCTCAGGCCAAACAGCAGAGGATGGCTCCCCTGGAAAGTGAAGAGGATTGTTAGTGTGATTAATCTGATGTTGGGTTCAGGGTTGCAGTGCGGAGTCATTAATAAATAATCCCAATTTCATTATTTCCATTGTCTGGCTAGCCAGGGCTGATAGCCCCTGGGCAGGGACCCTGCTAACAGGGATATTTAGCCCCTAGGTGAGGACTCCTGGGGCAGCTTTGTCACTGTGACTTGCAGCCATAGCAAATTACTGCTGCGAGGCTAGACGTGCTGTCAACGCCACCGAGGCTGTAGTGTTGTCGACAGTGTACAGATGTAGCCAGGCTGATTTTATAACAATTCAACAAGATGTATCACCTGTGGTTCTAGGGTCAGTGTACATATCACATTATTATATTGTAGAGCAGAACTGCCAGAGTTTTACTATGTAGCAGAGCTGGAATTGTCACTTTGAGTCACTGTGTACATACATTACATTACTGATCCTGTACTGATCCTGAGTTACATCCTGTATTATACTCCAGAGCTGCACTCACTATTCTGCTGGTGCAGTCACTGTGTACATACATTACATTACTGATCCTGTACTGATCCTGAGTTACATCCTGTATTATACTCCAGAGCTGCACTCACTATTCTGCTGGTGCAGTCACTGTGTACATACATTACATTACTGATCCTGTACTGATCCTGAGTTACATCCTGTATTATACTCCAGAGCTGCACTCACTATTCTGCAGATGCAGTCACTGTGTACATACATTACATTACTGATCCTCTACTGATCCTGAGTTACATCCTGTATTATACTCCAGAGCTGTACTCACTATTCTGCTGGTGCAGTCACTGTGTACATGCATTACATTACTGATCCTGAGTTACATCCTGTATTATGCTCCCGAGCTGCACTCACTATTCTGCTGATGCAGTCACTGTGTACATACATTACATTACTGATCCTGTACTGATCCTGAGTTACATCCTGTATTATCCTCCAGAGCTGCACTCACTATTTGGCTGGTGCAGTCACTGTGTACATACATTACATTACTGATCCTGTACTGATCCTGAGTTACATCCTGTATTATACTCCAGAGCTGCACTCACTATTCTGCTGGTGCAGTCACTGTGTATATACTGTAAGGCAGCGCTAGTCATCATAATGGGGGATACTCGCTGCACCGGGTCAATTAAGGCACATAAGCAATGTCCTTCCGATAATTCAAAATGCAGTTTATTATTTCGTCATAAACCGCTAATCACACAGTCCATCTTAGTATACGCCCGGCATGTTTACACCTATCACCTCCGGGAGCTTCTCAAGTGGCAGACCGGCATATTACACACATCACAATTCGGGAGCCTTTCCAGCGACAGATAAGTCCACTTGGCTCCCGTTATAGCCCTCGGCTAGGCAGCAACATAAATGTTCATATAACGCAGCGTTTTTACCTTTAGCGGGCTTTAGCTGCTACAGTCCGTTTATTCCGCCACCACTGTGGCTTTGCGGCTTTCCCAGGTGAGGGTCTCTAGCCGTCGTCCCCTCGTAGGCTACTGGTATGTCTTCCACACTTGACATCCAGCCTGCACCTTTCAGGGTTCTTCACTAAGCCGGCTCTCCCTCAAAGGCCACTGACATCCACGCACAGGATCCAGGCTCGGCCTTTCAGGCTCCAGGCTTCACTCTCGGCCTCACTAGGCCTCACACGAACGGTGTCCCACACACACGGAGCACAGGCCTCACGCCTCTCTCACTGAACACACCTGTCTCCAATTACCGGGGTTTATACAGTGCCTACAAGTAGTATTCAACCCCCTGCAGATTTAGCTGTAGATCAGCCTGGAAGTGGGAAATGCACTGCAGCAAATTTTGTTTTTGTTGTTTTTTTTTTTTGTTTTTTTTAAAACGTTAAAAGTTAATTCAGAGTGTCATTTATTATTCAACCCCTCAAACCACAAGAATTCTGTTTGGTCCCCCTAAAGTATTAAGAAGTAGTTCAGGCACCAAGAATAATGAGCTTCACATGTGTGGATTAAAGATCTCTTTTGCCAGCCTTTTCTGACTATTTAAGACCCTCCCCAAACTTGTGAACAGCACTCAGACATGGTCAACATGGGAAAGACAAAGGAGCATTCCAAGGCCATCAGAGACAAGATCGTGGAGGGTCACAAGGCTGGCAAGGGGTACAAAACCCTTTCCAAGGAGTTGGGCCTACCTGTCTCCACTGTTGGGAGCATCATCCGTAAGTGGAAGGCTTATGGAACTACTGTTAGCCTTCCACGGCCTGGACAGCCTTTGAAAGTGTCCTCCCGTGCCGAGGCCAGGCTTGTCCGAAGAGTCAAGGCTAACCCAAGGACAACAAGGAAGGAGCTCCGGGAAGATCTCATGGCAGTGGGGACATTGGTTTCAGTCAATACCATAAGTAACGTACTCCACCGCAATGGTCTCCGTTCCAGACGAGCCTGTATGGTACCTTTACTTTCAAAGCGTCATGTCAAGGCTCGTCTACAGTTTGCTCATGATCACTTGGAGGATTCTGAGACAGACTGGTTCAAGGTTCTATGGTCTGATGAGACCAAGATCACACACGTGACGTTTGGAGACTGGATGGCACTGCATACGACCCCAAGAATACCATCCCTACAGTCAAGCATGGTGGTGGCAGCATCATGCTGTGGGGCTGTTTCTCAGCCAAGGGGCCTGGCCATCTGGTCCGCATCCATGGGAAGATGGATAGCACGGCCTACCTGGAGATTTTGGCCAAGAACCTCCGCTCCTCCATCAAGGATCTTAAGATGGGTCGTAATTTCATCTTCCAACAAGACAACGACCCAAAGCACACAGCCAAGAAAACCAAGGCCTGGTTCAAGAGGGAAAAAGTCAAGGTGTTGGAGTGGCCTAGTCAGTCTCCTGACCTTAACCCAATTGAAAACTTGTGGAAGGATCTCAAGAATAAAGTCCACATGAGACACCCAAAGAACCTAGATAACTTGGAGAAGATCTGCATGGAGGAGTGGGCCAAGATAACTACACAGACCTGTGCCGGCCTGATCAGGTCTTATAAAAAACGATTATTAGCTGTAATTGCAAACAAGGGTTATTCCACAAAATATTAAACATAGGGGTTGTATAATAATTGACCCACACATTTATGTTTAAAATTTAATAAAATTCAACTGAGCAACATAACTTTTTGGTTTGTAAGATTTATGCTTCTGTTCATAAAACCTACTCTCGTTTGCAGTTTGAAGGCTCTAACTTATTTGCATCTTATCAAACCAGCTAAATCTGCAGGGGGTTGAATACTACTTGTAGGCACTGTATATCCTGTGCACACATACACCCATACTGACAGGACCTTGCTGATGTCACAGTCATGTGATCAGTCAGCTGTGTGTATAGGTCCTGTGTGCTGTCCCAGTCATGTGTACAGACCTTTACTGTGCATACAGGACCTGTGTGATGTCACAGTCATGTGACCAGTCAGTTAAAGGGGAAGGTACATGGTCAGGTAAAACACATCCTGGACCATTTACAGTAATGCTAGCAAGCTGCTGCATTACATATCCCCCCCTCTGTTCAAACTTGTGGGGTTGAACACATAATATACACAATAACATTACAACCCCCAGCTCACCTAGAGACCATGTACTTTACAATTGTGCTACTCAGCCCCTGGAACCTTAGTCAATGACATTAGCCCATTCCTTAGGGACCTACCATTTGTCATTGTCACTGACTCCGTCAGGTCACCTTTCCGGGTCGTAACCTTGTCAGGTCTTCCCCGCTCCCAGCGGTCAGTCATAATCTTGTCAGACCTCCCCCGCTCCCAGCGGTCAGTCGTAACCTTGTCAGGTCTTCCCCGCTCCCAGCGGTCAGTCATACAGCGGTGTGACTCACATGCCCTGGTATGTAAGGTCCGGTTCGACTCCGTAATGTCCCGTCCTCTATTGGGTCGTTTGTATGGGCTGCTCAAACCTGAGTTACTGGAGGTCTCACTACCTCTAAACCCATGCCCACTACTCTCAGGACATCTTGAAAGGTCCCTAACTCCAGCTATAGCTGTTCTGTTATTTAGGGGGCCCTTTCTCTGTCTGGTCTCGTAACTTCTAGACAGCTGCCATCTTCTGTTACTCAGATGATGCTGTCTATCCACTCGCAGTCTAGCGAGATTCATCTGTTCTAACTCTCGCAGGTAGGTCACTCTGTACTCCAACTGCATGCGTATATATTCTAGGCTTTCTTCTGTTCCTACAGCGGAGAATGATACCATGCCGTCTTCGTCTGGTATCCAGTCCTGACGATCACGTGGACTGCTTACTTTCACCACTCCAGACTTCTTGACCATCATCTGCATGGCTTGACCGCTTCTCCCAATGAGCTTTCTCACCAGAACATGAGGCACCCGGATGACCTCTTCACGCATACTGTGAGCTTTCCTCATCAGCTCCAGTTGTCTAACGGCTTGTTCCATCTTCAACTGGAGAAGCCGCTTCGTGCGAATACATCGCCAATGCATATCACTTAGGATCGCCACCCTCTTCACTGTGACTTCGGTCATGGACAGAACCACCAACTGTTTAGCTTCGGAGGTCAAGTACACCTTACAGGCTCCCACAGCCTTCTTAAACTCTTCATGCACGGACTCACGGGTGCATTCTTCCTTCAAATCCTCGGGTACATCTACGAGGCATTTGTACCAAGACGTTTCGGTCTCACCAGTGGTTTCCAGACGATCAACCAGGTCAGGGTTCAGGGACAACTGACTTTCAGCTTCTTCCCCCTGTATGCTTACCCTGAGCTGACTCACAGCTACAAATTCACGAATTTTCGTCTTGACCACTTCCACTTCATATTTATCTTCTGTTACCCTGCTCTTAGCTCTCCTCAGGTCCACCTTCTCATGGTATAAGGGAGTGAGTGCAACGTGTTTGCCCTTTTCCTTCTCCAAGGAGGCCTCGTTCACTGAGTGATACTTTGTCATGCGACTTTTGAGCCCGGAAACCTCTTCCTCTAGTTCCGTCACTCGCCTCTCAGCGGCCCGTCTCTGAAGCTCTTCCTGCTTCAACTGCTCTTTTAACAGTAGAGTTCTCTCAGACCTCTCTTGCTTCAAATGGGCCTGAAGCAATTCCTTGAGCTGCTTGATCTCGGCTCTTACTTCCACCGTATCATCCAAGCTCGCATCACTCGAGGAGGTATCTGCTTCATACCTCCCATCACCAGCGGCCAACTCCTGGCCCTGGTCTGTGGCTTTTCCGATGGACTCCTCCATCCTCTCTCGCTCAGCTTCCATCTTGCTGACTGTTTCCTTAAGGTACGTCTCCGCCTTCTGGAGAGTATCACAGGACATCGGTAGCTCCTTCACCTGAGCTTCCAGATCTTGGGTCTTTCCCCGGAGACCACCATTCTCCTCACGGGTGTCTTGCAGAGTGGTCTCAACCACTTGGCGCACTTGCTCTGCACCCGCCTTATCCTCCTCTAGTTTTTCTTTTACCTTGAGGAGATCCTCATAATCTCTCATAAGTTGTTGCAGTTCCATACCGAACTTTTCATCACACTACTTCTTGGAGTCAGACAGCTCCTGGTTGAACTGTTCACGCAATCATTCTAGGTTTTGTTCACGCCCAGCAACTTCATGCTGCAGCGCCTCTTTGAGGGCAGACAGCTCTAACTGTACCAGGGAGAAGCGATCTTTCACCTCGCATAACTCCTCTTCACACACCGCTTTGTCAATCTGTAATTGAAAAACCTCCTCCTTGATTTTGCGGCGGTCCTCCTTAATTCCGTAGAACATTTCCTTCCAATGGTTAATTTCCGCGTTGCTTCCCTCCATGTCTCGCTGCCAGTTCCTCATAACCTGGTATATTTTCTGCTGCTCAGACTCCAGGTTCAGCTGGTCTGAGGACACGTTCCCCAGGTTTTCACATAACTGCTGCACGTCAATCTGACACTGCGGCCTGATAGGCTCCAGCTCTTGGTCATGACTGGCCGCCTCCTCTTTCAGGGCTGTCGGATCCTGACCCGTCAGTCTCAGTACCGTACCGGAGGTTGCTACTGGCAACGTCATCTCCTCTTCTACTTCTAAAGGAGGATCCACACTTGAAGCATAGGCACACAGTACTATATTCTCTTTATTTTCATTTTCAGCGAGGACTACCGGAGCAACCTTTTTGTGGCCCTTGCGCCGTCGACGTCTAGTCCCTCCTGACTGAACTCACTTTTTACTTTCATAGCGTCACAGTCAGCTACGGGGTCTGTGTCACTCCTCATGGTGTTGTGGACTAACAGGTCACCTCCCACTTTGACGTCACCCCCTTCTACTGGAGTTACCCCGTTATCAACGGTCACATTGTCATTTTTAGGAGGTACCAACCCACAACCAGTAACAATTTCCAGTTTTCTGCAGTCCACACTCTTGTGAAAATCTGCCCCTTTTTTTGTCTCCGTCCCCTTTTTAACAACCACACCGGCAGGGTAATTTTTACACAGAAAATCAGCAGTAGTCTTAAGACTCAGTTCACAACATCTCTTACCACCTCCCCGGGCACTCTGAGACAACACTGGCGCCCCCGGAGAGTCCATAGAATGGTCCACTGCCGCCATTCCATATGGTGCCCACAGCTCCTGCGGTTCCTGCACCATGTCCAGTAAAAGTTTCCCAAATACCTGCTCCGGTCCCAACCGGCCCTTCAACCGCTCAATAGCTCCAGACAGATCTGCTGCTTTGCTCACAGCCATCACGGTACGCTGTTCACACTAGAACTTCACCTCTCTCCTGGAAAAAATATTCGTGGCCCCGCCGAGCCACCGCAAACCAGGCTTGAGTGCGACGATAATCTTCGCAACCCCGCTGAGTTGCCGCAAGATGCTTTAAACTTCTTGAGCCCCGCCGAGCCACAGCAAACCAGGTTTGAGTGCGAAGCCAATCTTCGCAACCCCGCCGAGTTGCCGCAAGATGCTTTATCCACACTCGTCGTCCTGTGCCGTTGACGCTAGCAACCGGGCTGTCGTTGCCCGCATCCTCGAACCATATGTAAGGCAGCGCTAGTCATCATAATGGGGGATACTCGCTGCACCGGGTCAATTAAGGCACATAAGCAATGTCCTGCCGATAATTCACAATGCAGTTTATTATTTCGTCATAAACCGCTAATCACACAGTCCATCTTAGTATACGCCCGGCATGTTTACACCTATCACCTCCGGGAGCTTCTCAAGTGGCAGACCGGCATATTACACACATCACATTTCGGGAGCCTTTCCAGCGACAGATACGTCCACTTGGCTCCCTTTATAGCCCTCGGCTAGGCAACAACATAAATGTTCATATAACGCAGCGTTTTTACCTTTAGCGGGTTTTGGCTGCTACAGTCCGTTTATTCCGCCACCACTGTGGCTTTGCGGCTTTCCCAGGTGAGGGTCTCTAGCCGTCGTCCCCTCGTAGGCTACTGGTATGTCTTCCACACTTGACATCCAGCCTGCACCTTTCAGGGTTCTTCACTAAGCCGGCTCTCCCTCAAAGGCCACTGACATCCACGCACAGGATCCAGGCTCGGCCTTTCAGGCTGCCAGGCTTCACTCTCGGCCTCACTAGGCCTCTCACAAACTGTGTCCCACACACACGGAGCACAGGCCTCACGCCTCTCACTGAACACACCTGTATCCAATTAACGGGGTTTATATATCCTGTGCACACATACACCCATACTGACAGGACCTTGCTGATGTCACAGTCATGTGATCAGTCAGCTGTGTGTATAGGTCCTGTGTGTGCTGTCCCAGTCATGTGTACAGACCTTTACTGTGCATACAGGACCTGTGTGATGTCACAGTCATGTGACCAGTCAGTTAAAGGGGAAGGTACATGGTCAGGTAAAACACATCCTGGACCATTTACAGTAATGCTAGCAAGCTGCTGCATTACAATACATTACATTACTGATCCTGTACTGATCCTGAGTTACATCCTGTATTATACTCCAGAGCTGCACTCACTATTCTGCTGGTGGAGTCACTGTGTACATACATTGGTTCACCATCTGTGACAAAACATACTGTATTATTGGAAACTAAGTGAGTAGTAGTTTTGCAGGACAGCATTTGGCGTGAACTCTAGTGACCAATCAGTAATTTTCTTGTATAAATGAGGTTATGGTGACATGTGGGTGAGGTTCTGGTGACCACTGCGGCCTCTTTGGTCAGGTGATCGGTGAGGTCTTGACTGAGGCTCCAGCACGGTCTGTTCTGTATCCACAGGGATGAACGCTGGTGTTGACTGTATAACATTGTGTTATTTTTACCCCATCGCTGGCAGCTGTAAGGCTAAAACGCTTGTTAATAGGTCTTCCATGCATAGCAATGCTAATCCGGATCTGCTGTGCACATGATGCGGAAATTTTCACTCCGGACTCACATTGTGTTAAAAAACGCAGCATGACCATTTGCGGGCGTTTCCTCCGCGAATTCGCACCCATTCACTTGCATTGAACCGCAACAAACCTGCAGGCATATGTGGATTTGCTGCGTTTCAATTAAAGTCAATGGCCACAAATTCGCTGCGGAAACGCGGTGCGGGTGGTACCCGGGTTGGACAGGAGGACTACAACTCCTCTCATCTGATCGCCACTCCCGCTGATAACAGCGGGAGCGGTGTGGCTGGGAGGAGCAGTAGTCTTCCCAGCCAAGCCGGCTACCACGCTGTGTAAAAAAAAAAAAAAGTGAAAAAGAAAAAAAAACCTTATACTCGCCTGTCCGGCGCGCCTTGGTGTCCTCCTGGTCCCCGACAGCAATCCTCTCCTCCCGGCAGCCGGCAGTTTACTGCAGGGAGCGGGCTCGCTGCACTGAGTGTACTGCGCTGCCAGGACCTGCGGTGAGTGCAGCGATCAGCTGATCAGTCACGTGACCGATCAGCTGATTGCTCACGTGACCTCACTGTGGGAACCTTCAGAAGAAAGTTCCCAGTGTGATGTCGGTGAGAGCTCACTGGGGCTGATCAGCTGATCTTCAGCTGATGAACGCCAGTGACCTCCAGCAGCAGCATGTATACTGACAGGGGTGATTAGCTGACACCTAGCTCTTTTGTTTGGTTATGACAAGGTGTCAATCTGACCTTTTCATGACTAAACTTAATTAAAGTAAATAGTTAAAAAAACACACAGACACAGAGTAAACACTTTATTTGAAATACAACAGACACATTCTTTAATCATTCAAATTAACCAGTATGCTCACCCAAGTACTGATGGTAATCCAAGGTTTAAGCAATATCCCATCATATAACTTTATTTAGCTCGAAAAAGCATTCATTGATGCACAAAAATGCTTCAAAAACGCATGTAAAATCCGCATGCGTTTTTTCTGCCAAGGAGATGCAGAAACTCTCAGGAAATTTCTGCTTCAAATACGCATCGTGCGCACATTGCCTAAAGTTATCAACTCTTTTAAAAAAGGGATTTTCATCTTTTCTGTATATGACTCTGTTTCAATTCTTCACCATTTTCACGATCTCTTCTTGCTTTCAGCAATAAAAACACTTGTTTGTATCAGAGGCAGTAACTTTGTCCACAGCTAGTACTGCTCAGAGCGGAGAAGTGGATACATTGTAGAAAGTTGTAGAATTCTTTATTTATTACCTATTAAAACTACATTTATATCAATCTGGAAATCCCCTATGCTGCAGATTAGCTTGCACACAGATTACTTAGCGTTTATGGTGCATTTCCGCTAGGAAAAAAACGCATCAAAAACGCAGTGTGCACATAGCCTTACGCTACGTTCCCACAATGAGCTTTTGA
This sequence comes from Phyllobates terribilis, assembly GCF_046119375.1. Taxonomy (NCBI): domain Eukaryota; kingdom Metazoa; phylum Chordata; class Amphibia; order Anura; family Dendrobatidae; genus Phyllobates; species Phyllobates terribilis. The sequence continues at coordinate 568,875,568 of NW_027362761.1, forward strand.
TGTTACAGATTTTCTGCACCCATTAGGTAAAATAGGTTACTTGCATTTTATTTTTTAAATATGCAGCATCAAAAACTTACTAAGAACTCATTGTGGGCACAGGGCCTAATGGCATCGCAGCGGTCGCCAGCCTGTGGTCTTGCAGCTAGTGCCACCTGGGGGCGCCGAGCAGACAGCATAGAAATGAAAGGAACGGGTACCAATACATGCCGGGACCGATGACCATCCATGTCATATCTGTAGGGCCGTGTTCACATCACGGTGCTTCCATCCAATCCTCCCACCTCCCAAACAAAACCTCAATATCCTGACTTGCATCAAATGGAGTCAAAAAAATTTTTTATTCTCTTCTCAATTTGGCCTCCTTTCTGGGGGTGTCGGTATTTTTAGCTGCACACAATAAGGCCATGGGCACACCAGTTTTTACTAGCGGCGTCTGCTTCAGAAAACGCTCCTTCTTTATGAAGTTTTTGGAGGATTATTTCTTTTTCCTTAATTGTTCTTTTGTAGCCTTTTGATCGGACAGAGCTCAGTTCGGAGCCGCTTCCAAGAAGTGACATGTTCTTTCTTTTTTTGTTTCCTGACCAGGCATTATTTAAAAGCTAAATCAACAAAAGGGGGTCCAAAATATTTTAACCAACCGGTCAAATGGGATCACTCAACAATCAAATGCATATCAATCTATATCCTCATCCTAGTATTTACTGGTCGGATATATCAAGTGACCACTCTATTTAATAAAAACATGATACTTTATTTAAAAACACAAAACAAAAGCAGTTTATAAAAATAGGATACCTCAGTATACAGGGGCACAAGACAGAAATTTCATGTATCAAATATCAGTACTAAACCTATGTACTCACGCATGAATGATAGTATCTCTTATGCATTCCATAGTTATACATTGCGGTGGAGAAATACAACAAACACTTAGGGATATTATTACCTGTATATAGATCAGCTAGGTTAGTCACAGATGCAATGTTTACAACACCGTCCTGTGTCCCACTACCCTGACGCGCGTTTCATGCCACTTCTTCAGGGGGCGTCTTATTTAAAAGCTGAAGAGAAAGAAAAAACCTTCAAAAGACTTTACATATGGACAGAAAAGTGGTATTATACTAGAAATGAATAGGGAGATTTATTTGAGGAATTTTTCAGCTGATTTTTGGAGCGGAAATTCTCCGTGTTCCCAAATCTCACGTCGTAGACTATAAGAGAAGGCGCTGATGTAAGTGTGACCACATATATGATCATACAGAGGAGGGGACATATTATACTTGGCTATTTCTATCAATGGCGATTGTCCCAGCAGAGAAGCAGCATCTCGCTTTTCTTTTTGCTACTACGATGATGGTGAAGATGGCGACGCGCTAAGTAATGTGACGTTAGTCGTTACAATGTATCGTCCGGATATGCAGTACATAGAGGAGCAGGAGGCGTGTGAGGGGTTAATGGGGCCGCGGCCGGCGGCAGCTGTCACTTATTTTTGTGTAGATTACCTCCAGCCCTAAGAAGCGGCTTCATTTTGTTCTTGTCATTTGCCCAGGAAGTTAAAGCAAATTGTAATGAGGGAATCACAGCGGGACGGCCTCGTAACAAATGAGAGGCAGATATTGACTGACAGGCGGCATGTCACCCAGAAATGTATTTCTACACTCGTCAAGGTCACTTTGAGCTCTCATTGGAAGCCGGGGCTGAGAAATCACACGATCCCCGCGCTGGAAAGGAAATTACACGGGACGCCTAACCTACAGTAATAACTCTGGTGAGGGGGCGTCCGCACAGCTCTGCGCACAGAAAAGCCCCAGCGGATTTTAGTTCTGGCTGCGGATTGCGGTTCTTGTGTATTTCATCCCCTGTGATGTAAAGGCGAAAAATCCACCGCACATTTCTGGCAGATTATAAGTGCAGTCTACCTGCATGATCCATTACACTGAATCTGTTGGCAGGTTTTTGCTATGTAATCTGAGAGCAGCATGATGTAGGGGAAGAAACCCTGATTCTGGTGATGTCACTTGCTAGGCTTTGCTTTGCTGTTTCTATAAAATCAGTGTTTTATCAGCAGAAGATTATCAATACAGGCCTAGGTGTCTCGTACCTCCTCCTGGTCTAACCACAGCGTCATTAGTGATTAACAGCTTTCTGTCAATATACAGTGTACACAGAAAGCAGCCAATCAGGCTCAGCTCAGCTCAGCATTCAGAGCTCTGCTAGATCTGCGGTAGAGAAAATTGTGATTTTATCACAACTGCTGCACCCAGTAAATGACACATCACTGGAATCAGGGTCTCTGTCCCTACATCATGCTGCTCTCAGATTACACAACAATGTTGACGGATTCTTTTTAAGGGAAGCCTTTATCATCTTTCTACAGGGGGTCTTTTACTCCCTTCATTAGGACAGTTGTCAGAATGTCTGTCTATATCTATATATCTATTCATTAGCTATCCCATATCTATCACTATCTATTATCTGTCCATCATTATCTATTATCTATTTATCTATCTGTTATCTATATATTATTTATCCTCTATCTATCTAATATCTATCATTATCTATCTATCTCATATCTATCTATCTATTATCTATCTATCATCTATTATCTATCTATCATCTATCTATCTATCTATTATCTATCTATCATCTATTATCTATCTATTATCTATTGTACATCTATCTATCGGTCTATATCTATTATCTATCTATCTATTATCTATCTGTTATCTATCTATCATCTATCTATTATCTATCTATCATCTATCTATCATCTATCTATCTATTATCTATCTATTATCTATCTATCATCTATCTATCATCTATCTATCATCTATCTATCTATCTATTATCTATCATCTATCTATTATCTATTATCTATCATCTATCTATTATCTATATATCTATTATCTATCTATTATCTATATATCTATTATCTATCTATTATCTATCTATCTATTATCTATATATCTATTATCTATCTATCTTCTATCTCTCTCTTTATCTGTCTCCCATAGACTGACCGGTCTTCTCTGTGTATAGCAGACCCCTGTCACTTATGGTCGGCGGCCCCTTTTACTTGTATGTTTTCTCGGATAGATCTTACCTGGCTTATATGATATCGCCGGTGTCTGGTTCCTGCGGCTTGTGCTTCGGGCTTTATGTGCTCTCAGGTTTCCTTTAAAATGATGAAAAGCGGCATTTTGTATACAAGAAAAAAAACCTCAGTGTGTGAATTCGGCCTTGTGCTGGAGCAGCTTCCTCTGCAGTCCTATGCAATCCTCTAGATAACTGATTGAGGACGTGGGCTCACACTGCACAACCAACACAGACCCGTAAGTTTATGTCGTATTGATACAGACTCCTGTGTTAAAGCTGGTGTCAGGAGATGAGACAACACTGCAGATACAGCAGAGCGGAGTCAGTCATTATATACAGTGCAAGCAATATTACACTGTTTTATTTGAGGTTTACATAGGACTGCTGAGAGCCCCCCTCCATTATAATTTAGTCACCACATTCTGTGCAAGCAATAAAGCTAGAAAAAAAGTGAATTGACAAATTGAGCTCTGCTACATCCCAGCGTATATGGAGACAGTAGTTGAAGTAGAAAGCACTATTTACATGCAGCAGAGCTGAGTATGATGATCTGGACACTGCTACATCCCTGCGCCTGATCCCTGGTCCATAGCACTTTCATAGGAGAAGCACAAGACAGATGTAGCAGAGCTGATTGTGTTGGTTGTAAACCTAGTTATACTAATAGGAGGAGGTAGTAGCTCAAGCACTACACAAATGTAGCCGAGTTGAGTATGTCATTTGGCACAGTACATGTTATGTCACAGACAGTTGTTTGGAGGTTACATAGGACCTCCTTTATAACTACATGATGTGCGCACCACAAACCCTGCAATGAGCTAAGTAACACATTTAACTCTGCTTCATCTCTGCTTAGGAGGAGACAATAGCTCAACTAACAGGCACTATAAAGAGCTAGCAGAGCTGTGTATGTCACAGGCATAGTAAATCAGTTTTACATAGGACTGCAGAGAAACCTGCTTTGTTATAAGTCACCACTTAACACAATCTGCAAAGCGTTAAGCAACTGATCGAGCTCTGCTACATCTCTGCGTAACAGGAGACAGTAGTTTGAGTAGAAACCACAATTTAGATGTCACAGAGCGGAGTTTGTCATTTGGCACAGAACTTGCAGGCTGCAAAGGGCCAAGTGACAAACTGGACTCTGCTACATCTCAGCATAGCCCCATAGTTAACACCACAAGTAAGTAAGCGTTATATAGATGTAGGAGAGCTGAGTATGTCATTTTCCCCTAGATCATAGACCGTAGCTCAAGTAATAAATACTGTATAAATGTAGCAGAGCTGAGTATGTAAATTTCCCGGTGTGTAGTACATGGAGGTGGAGACAATGGCTACAGTAATGAGGACTATACAGATGTAGCAGAGCTGAGTATGTCATTTGGCCACTAGATCATAATACAGTTATAGGGGCAGACAGTAGCTCAAGTAAGGGGAGCGCAGCTGGACATATTCACACTTCAACTCAAAGGCAGAAAGTTGTAGCGCATCAGCAGCGCTCGCTCCGCCGACCTCGCTCCGCCGCCGCCTCCCTTCATTACTTAATATTTCATGCAGAACAAGGAGGGAGACGAGGAGCCTCCGGGAGACGGCAGTGTTTACCGCCACCCTCCGCATACAAACAAGGAGGCTGCCCGGCTCCTCCGCACCGCTCTACATCACTCGTCTTACAAGTTTCATTTGTTTTTCTTTTTTTTTCCTCTTATTTGTTTTGCAGAATATTCACGGCCATAAAGGACCAATCACGGCGGTTTCGTTTGCCCCCGATGGGCGATATCTCGCTACCTACTCCAACAAGGACAGCCACATCTCCTTCTGGCAGGTAATGGACTTTCACTATTGGGTTCTTGTATAGAAATTAACTACAAATCCCAGCATGCCCAGCCTGGAAATGGAGACCTTGAGGATGATGAATACTGCTATGTAGTGTGCACATTCCCTTTTCTCCTGCCTTGTCCCCTCCCCCCAACAATTGTAAAAATGAAAGGGCTCATGCCTCTTAATGTTCACAATCGTTGGGGGGTCTTGGCGGTCAGAACCCCACCATGAGAAAGTGATGGCATCCAGATGTGGCGGTCCCCAGCATTCACTTTGAATGAGCATATTGCGGAGGCGCTCTGTGCTATCGTGCCGTAGTTCGCTACAGCCGTCACTCTAACGGCTACTACATCTGGAACTTGGCAACAAGCTGTCACTTTATCAGATGGGAATAACTTTTCAAGGATATACAGTCATACCGTTTTGTGTCTGCAGCTCCTATGCAGATCTATGTAGCTCCTTGGTTACAGACTACAAACAAAGCCCCGTGTAGTCTGATCCTGCAGTCATCCTCATGATTTACTTGTATGTACCTAGTAAGGACGGACAGAAGAGAGGGGAAAAAAAACTCATGGCTCTGCAGATGAGCTGTGTACACCAAATGACATTTTTTATAATCGAGACTGTTTGCAAAGTGATTTCATTTCCTATTTTAGGTGCATTAAAGCTATGAAAAATGGCTGCAGAAGTATACACACCCTTTAATGAGGCCACAATGGGAAAGTGAATGGCTCATCATAGTGAACGGCCATCAGAATAGGCGCGGTCTTAGCAAGTAGTCCTGATTAAAAATCCTCTACCGTTTTGTGTATGCAGTTCCTATGCTGACCTATGTGCCGCCATGGTTACAGACTAAACACATTGTAGTCGGATTTTGCAGTCATACTTTCTTTTTCATCTGACCCTGCTTCTTTTGTGTGTATTTAGTAAGAAGAGGGCAGGGGTGAAGGATGACATAAGTGCAGGGTCAGGCTGCCCATGGGTCAGCACAGGAGCTGTGTACACGAAACGATATTTTTAAAACCAAGAACATGGGGCTAATTCACATCTCAGGATCAGCTCCCACTTCTGCAACCCGTGTGAACATGTCCTTATAGTGATATACGGTGGACACAGGTCGCACACACTATATCGTGTGTGCCCAGCAGGGGCAGTAAGGTATAAATTGTCTCTTAGTGGATGGTTGGTTTTTCCCCGGCCCCTGCCCCCTCCCCCCATCCGCAGTTACCTGCGTCCTTCACACCATAATAAACATATTTAGGTAATTAATGTGAGCAGGGGATTGTATGTTTATTGATCCTGGGGTTGCCGCTCATCTCCGGTTTCCTTGAAGCATGGCTCAGTGTAGTGTAATGATTTAATACGCTCCCGTTTTACAGCTGAGTAATTAAGGATTACCGCAGTGTTTACTACCTTTATCTAATCACTGGCGGACAGTCCTCATATCTGATTGATCGTAATCACCGTGCACTGTCACCAGAAGAGATGCCAGAGAATGGCCCTCCAGAGATGCCGACGGCGTTCACCGTGTCAATAATCATCCTACTTTGTTGTATCTCATTTTTGGAATCACTTGAAACTTTCCAGAACTTTGTATTAGGAAACCAAAAGTTATTCATTCAATTCAATTTTAATTTACTGAGATAATGACTTTTGTGTTTTCATTGGCTGTAAGCCATAATCATCAACATTAACAGAAAAACACTGGAAATAGATCACTCTGTGTGTAATGACTCTATATAATATAGGAGTTTCACTTTTTGTATTGAAGAACTAAAATAAGTTAACTTTTTGATGATTTTCTAATTTAGTGAGATGCACCTGTACATTACATTACTTACCCTTTACTGATCCTGAGGTACAACCTGAAACAATGGGAGGGAAAAATAGAAAAGCTTAAAGCTTGCTGTGTCATTGGCACCATTTACGTTAATTTAGTATGGAAACACATTTTGACTCCCCTGTGGTAAATCACAAAAGAGATTCACCTGTGATTAATTGTCGGTGCCCATGTGACATGAATTAGCCAACGAATGATGACTTCAGTGTTTTAAAAAGCCACATGGTAGGCCCTGTTCTTTTGTCGTAATGGTGAAAACAAAAGAGCTGTCTGAGGACATCAGAACTGCTATTATTAGCAAACACAAGATTTCCAAAGGGTAGAAGGCCATCTCCAAAGACCTTGGTATCCCAGTTTCAACAGTGCGTAATGTTATTAAGACGTTTGCCAAGCATAGAACCATCAAGAACCTCACTGGACACGATGGAAAGTGGAAAATTGACAAGAGATGTCTTCGAAGGTTGGTGCGAATGGTGGAAAAAGCACCACGTCAAACATCCGAAGACCTGAAGGCCAACCTGGAACAGTCTGCGGTCATGGTTTCAATAAAAATCATACGCTGCACGCTAAACCAAGCAGAGCTTTCTGGGCGAAGGCCAAGGAAGAAACCATTGCTGAAGGAAAGACCTAAAAAGGAACGGCTGATCTTTGCCAAAGAGTACCTTGACAAACCACAATCCTCCTGGGAAAATGTTCTGTGGACAGATAAAACAAAAATAGAGCTTTTTGGCAATGCAAAGCAACAGTTTGTTTACAGACAGCGCAATGAAGCTTATAAGGAAAAGAACACCTTACCAACAGTTAAGCATGGTGGAGAATCCATAATGCTGTGGGGTTGCTATGCTGTGTCTGGTACTGGAGGTCTTGACCATATCACAGGAGTCATGAAATCAAAGAATTATCAAGAGATTTAGAGTGAAATGTCCTACCCAGTGTAAGAAAACTTGGTTTGAGCTGAAGATAATGGGTCCTCCAGCAAGACAATGACCCAAAACACACATCCCAAAGTATACAGGAATGGTTGAAAAAGAAAAAATGGACTGTTCTAAAATGGCCAGCAATGAGTCCTGACCTCAATCCCATTGAAAATCTTTGGGGTGAGCTGAAATCTGCCATTGGGGAAAAGAACCCTGCAAACATTCAAGAGCTTGAACAAACTGCAAAGGATGATGGGAGAAAATTCTAGCTGAGAAGTGCAAGAAGCTTATAGATGGCTACGAGAAACGTTTGGGGGCTGTCAGCAACGCCAAAGGGTGTGCAACCAAGTATTAATTAGGGGGGCCTTTACTGCTGCACATGCTGTTTATTCTGTTTCTACTTTGAAATTGCAACATGGAAGTTGAAAAACAATGTTTTATTGTTGTATTACTTTGGACAACTAATTAAAAATCCTGAGGATATAACTTTGGTACATTTCCATTTATTTATGAAGATATTGTACAGACTATGAAAAAAATGAGGGGGTGCCACTAATGGTGAGCAGCACTGTATATCCTGCATTATACTCCAGAGCTGCATTCACTATTCTGTTGGTGTAGTCACTGTGTACATACATTACATTACTTATCCTGTACTGATCCTGAGTTACATCCTGTATTATACTCCAGAGCTGCACTCACTATTCTGCTGGTGCAGTCACTGTGTACATACATTACTTATCCTGTACTGATCCTGAGTTACATCCTGTATTATACTCCAGAGCTGCACTCACTATTCTGCTGGTGCAGTCACTGTGTACATACATTACATTACTGATCCTGTACTGATCCTGAGTTACATCCTGTATTATACTCCAGAGCTGCACTCACTATTCTGCTGGTGGAGTCACTGTGTACATACATTACATTACTTATTCTGTACTGATCCTAAGTTACATCCTGTATTATACTCCAGAGCTGCACTCACTATTCTGCTGGTGCAGTCACTGTGTACATACATTACATTACTGATCCTGGACTGATCCTGAGTTATATCATGTATTATACTCCAGAGCTGCACTCACTATTCTGCTGGTGCAGTCACTGTGTACATACATTACATTACTGATCCTGGACTGATCCTGAGTTACATCCTGTATTATACTCCAGAGCTACATTCACTATTCTGCTGGTGCAGTCACTGTGTACATGCATTACATTACAGATCCTGATGTTACATCCTGTATTAAACTTCAGAGCTGCATTCACTATTCTGTTGGTGTAGTCACTGTGTACATACATTACATTACTGATCCTGTACTGATCCTGAGTTACATCCTGTATTATACTCCAGAGCTGCACTCACTATTCTGCTTGTGCAGTCACTGTGTACATACATTACATTACTGATCCTGTACTGATCCTGAGTTACATCCTGTATTATACTCCAGAGCTGTACTCACTATTCTGCTGGTGGAGTCACTGTGTACATACATTACATTACTGATCCTGTACTGATCCTGAGTTACATCCTGTATTATACTATAGAGCTGCACTCACTATTCTGATGGTGCAGTCACTGTGTACATACATTACATTACTTATCCTGTACTGATCCTGAGTTACCTCCTGTATTATACTCCAGAGTTGCACTCACTATTCTGCTGGTGCAGTCACTGTGCACATACATTACATTACTGATCCTGTACTGATCCTGAGTTACATCCTGTATTATACTCCAGAGCTGCACTCACTATTCTGCTGGTGGAGACACTGTGTACATACATTACATTACTTATCCTGTACTGATCCTGAGTTACATCCTGTATTATACTCCAGAGTTGCACTCACTATTCTGATGGTGCAGTCACTGTGTACATACATTACATTACTTATCCTGTACTGATCCTGAGTTACATCCTGTATTATACTCCAGAGCTGCACTCACTATTCTGCTGGTGGAGACACTGTGTACATACATTACATTACTTATCCTGTACTGATCCTGAGTTACATCCTGTATTATACTCCAGAGCTGCACTCACTATTCTGCTGGTGCAGTCACTGTGTACATACATTACATTACTGATCCTGTACTGATCCTGAGTTACATCCTGTATTATACTCCAGAGCTGCACTCACTATTCTGCTGGTGCAGTCACTGTGTACATACATTACATTACTGATCCTGTACTGATCCCGAGTTACATCCTGTATTATACTCCAGAGCTGCACTCACTATTCTGCTGGTGCAGTCACTGTGTACATACATTACATTACTTTACCTGTACTGATCCTGAGTTGCATCCTGTATCCATCCTGCAGGATTCCTGTATCTTTGGCTCATCTACAGTGTCTTGAAAAAGTCTTCATACCCCACTAACTTAAATGTATTTTATTGGGATGTTATGTACTATACCAACACAAAGTAGCGAGTATTTGTGAAGTGTAAAGGAAATGATACATGGGGTTTTCTTAATATTTCAAAAATATAAATCTGGAAATTGTGAGGTGCATTTGTATTCAGCCCCCCTGAGTCAGTACTTTGAAGGACCACCTTTCCCTGCAATTACTGCTGTGCTGTTTTGGGGTCTGTCTCTACCATCTTTGCACATCTAGAGGTGACATTTTTCCCCTCCTTCTTTGCACACTCGCTCTCGCTCAGTGAGATTGGATGGAGATGTCTGTGAGCAGCAATTTACACGTCTTATCACTGATTCTCAGTGGGATTTCGTTCTGGACTGTGACTGCACCGTTCACACACATGAATATGCTTTGATCTAAACCCTCCATTGTAGCTCTGGCTGGATGTTTAGGGTCATTGTCCTGCTGGAAGGTGAACTTATCCCCCAGTGTCAAGTTTTTTGCAGCCTCTAACAGGTTTTCCTTCGCGGATTGCCCTATATTTAGCTCCATCCATCTTCCCATCAATTCTAACCAACTTCCCTGTCCCTGCTGAAAAAAAGCCTCCCCATAGCATGATTATGCCACCACCATGTGTGACTGTGGGGATGGTGTTTTCAGGGTGATGTGCAATATTAGTTTTCCGCCACACACAGCGTTTTGCATTTAGCCCAAAAAGTTCTACTTTGGTCTCATCTGATCAGAGCACATTGTTCCACATGATCGCTGTGTCCCCTACATGGCTTTTTGCAAACAGAACTTCTTATGGCTTGCTTTCAAAATGTCATTCTTCTTGTCACTCTTCCATAAAGGACAGATTTGTGGAGTATACAACTAATAGTTGTCCTGTGGACAGATTCTCCCACCTGAGCTGTGGATCTCTGCAGCTCCTCCAGAGTGACCATTGGGCTCTTGGATGCTTCTCTAATTAGTGTTCTCCTTGCCTGGGATTTCTGTTTAGGTGGACGGGCATGTCTTGGTAGATTTACTGTTCCATTTTTGTATGATGGATTGAACAGTGCTCTGTAAGATGTTCAGAGCTTGGGGCTATTTTTTTTATAACCTAACCCTGCTTTACTCTTCTCCACAACTTTATCCCTGACGTGTCTGTTGTGTTCCTTGGTTTTTATGATGCAGTTTGATCCCTAATGTTCTGAAACAAACCTCTGAGGCCTTCACAGAACAGCTGTAGTTATACTGAGAATAAAAATATACACCGGTGGACAAAATTTACTAATTATGTGACTTCTGGAGGCTATTGGGCACTCCGTTTTTTTTTTTAGGGATATCAGACTACAGGGCGTTGAATACACCTCACAATTTTCAGATTTATATTTTTTAAATAATTAGAAAACCATGGATCATTTTCTTTACACTTGACAAATACTTGTTACTTAGGGTTGGTATCACATAAAATCCCACTAAAGTACCCAATAAATGAATACTTTTTCAAGGCACTGTACATGGTCATAGACAAGGGGTGTCCTTCCCATAAGTCTCCGTTGGGTCTTTTCCTCTCGTTCAGTCCCAGCTGCACTTTACAGTGTTAAACTTTAATCCTGGTCAGAGCTGTGATGAGTCCGGGCTCAGCTGGCGATCTCCGCAGTGCTAATCCTATATCTGTCACCGGCTCAGAGCATTACCTGATCACCTCCATGAGCGTCGGGGGTGCAGCTCGCACATTAAGTGCAACACCGGGAAACAAAGCCCCATATACTGCTTCCTCCTCAAAAGAAAGGGGTCCTGGGAACCGGACATGCATTAGATAACTTAAAGGGGTGTTCCCATATAAAAAGATGAAATATAGCCCTAATTCCACCCTGCTGCCGCTTTACAGTGTTTCCTTGCCCTGCAGTGTTTCCTTGCCCTGCAGTGTCCTGGCAACTCATTGTGTCCAGAAGTCCAGATAGCTCCATCTTTTGGAGGGACTGGAACCAACCTGCGGCTGGGAACATCACTTTGGGAAAAATCATGAGGAAATCGCGCCCTTTTTATTGTCAGAATTAGTGGGGTCCCAACGTTCGGATCTCCACCGATCATAAAGTGATATCCCATTAACTCGCACCCATCTTTAGTCAAATCATATTTTATGAAATAGACTGCATTTACAATCCCACAGTTCTCCGAGCTGAAATCTTCCAGCATTCACTTCTGGTTCAGTTTCTGGAATATATAGTGAATGGGTACAAGATAATTAACGGGGTCATCTTATTTATACGTTTATACGTCCAATATTGAGTACAGGATAAAATCAATCCTGGACCTAATATCCTGAGTCAGTGCTCCTCTTCTTCACTGCTATATTTCTATTTTAGCTCCTGAATCCTGTTCTGAATAATTAACATATTCTCAGCTTTTCCTTCATAGAATCCCAAACTGCCTTCTAAAAGTTCCCAATTGTTAAAATTCTGACAGCCTTCAGCCGCCACTAGGGGGAGCTCACTGCATAAATATTTATACAACTGATTCATCTCTATTTCTTTTACAAGCCCAAAATTGTAAAATTAATCAATACAGAGTTTGGGGCCTCATTAAAATAAGGAAAAGTAGAAAATTCATCCATAACATACAGTAGATAGTTATTTGTGGTATGTGCAGTCAAAGCTTCCCCTGCAAATAACAGCTAGGTTCCAGATGTGGTTAACAGTGAGTCCGGCTTCCACTTAAAAGAGGATTTGGCACCGGGTCAAAAGTGTTTAGTTTTCACTCTCATTTTATTTCCGCTATATATCTTATTTTTTTTCTTTTATAAATCCGCCATACTGGTCCAGAGATATCGGCCTTTTTATTTAGTGCTAATTTTTTACAGTTTTTAGCACGGAGGCGTGGCTTATAGGATCCTCAGGGGTGTGTCTTTAGGCTGTTCCGCATAATTACCCTATGAGCCCCGCCTTTTTTAGTAAAGACCATAAAAATTTGCACTAAATAAAAAGGCTCATATCTCTGGAACCGTATGGCAGATTTAAAAACGGAAAATAAAGTAATACTCAGGGTAGCAGAGGGAATTAAAAAAAGAACACTTGATCCCTGGTGATAGATCCTCCTTAAAGGGGTTGTTTAGTTTAGGAACCCCTTTTCCTATACTCCTTTTATGGAATTCTGATTTAATTGAGGGGGTTTCGCTGTTCAGGATCTTCGTCTCTTGCTCAAGGAGGATAGCTTTTACTAAGGACATCTCTTGCTCTGGAGGAACTGTCTTTTACTGAATTTCTCAGAAAACTCATTTATGTGTAATACTGAGCTTGCCCTGCGGAGGCACTGCAGAGAAACTGAGCTCTTACAACCAGGTTTCATCACAGATGACAGCTGGCGGTCTCAGCAGATGGACACTTTGTGATCTGTTTGCATTCAAGGAATTCTTTGTAGAGATTTTTCAAAGGGGAGAACCCCTTTAACAAGCCTTAAAGGGTAAGAAATGGACGTATTTTTGCAGCAATTTTCAGCCATGTAAGCACAATGAAGTGTAATGCTCCTTGCCTGCGGCCCATCTTCTGCAGCCCGGACATTAGCGGTATAGGACGCGCTAATTGCCTCGCAGTCTGCCCTCTCGCACCGCCTCTCTTTTCCTCCATTTCCGAGCTGTTACTAATGTAGGAAAATCAGTAACATTAGTCATCTTAAAAGGGCTATTACTCAAGATGATTTAAATTGTGAAAATGTCAGCGGTGCTTGTGCGCTCCCTGCTAGAGATGCCGTGATTTACACCCACTGACACCATCGTGCCACAGAGCGGGAACAGAAAAAAAATAGAAAATGACTTATATTCTTCCCCGGACGGAATTTGGAGCATAACATCTCTTCAGCGTCCTCGCGGTCAACCATCAGTCACACAAGCTACACGCCTTACCGGGAGGATACTGCAGGGGTTAAACATGGTGTCATGGAACCTACAAAGATATTCGTAAGGATGTTGTATGAGTGTGAATATAGATGGTAACTGGGCAGTAAACGGAAATAATGTGTCCCCAAGGAGGTGAGTAACAAATCCAGCTCTGCTACATCTATCAGAGTTCCCATACAATAAGCTGATCACAGGGCGTCCCGCTGCTGCCCGGGAACCCCATCAATCAGTTGTGATCTGCAGGAAAACACAGAAGCAAGTGTTCAGTTTCTCTGCAGTGCCTCCGCAGGAGAAAAAAAGTATTACATGGTGTCCATTATTCCTCCAGACTGAGAGATCCTGTTTGTAGCCGCGCTCCATTCTAGTTAATTGCAAAGTGCTTGTAAAAATAAGCAATTTTACCTCTTTATTAAAAAATCTTTTCCGTCCTCAGGAACAAAAGGATATTATATTTATAGTTTACTGCTCATTGCCTAGGTTTAGCGGCCACCGCAGCAGTCTATCAGAGGTGGACACTAACCTAGGTAATGAGCAATGCTCTTAAAGCCACTCATGAACATGAGACGACCCCTTTAATAGCTCAGGCTCCATTAAAATACAATTAACCCCTTAATGACCACCAGTTAGTGATGTTGCGTATGTGGTGATTTAACGGTCCCAATAAAGTTACTTTGATATTTCTTGGGTTACCCTGTTCATTTTTAGTGCTTTTTATGTAATACAAACAATACATTCAGCTGTTTTTTAATGCTAATTTTCCTTTTTTTTCTGTTTTCATTATTTTTGTTTTTTTAGGAGTAAAGTGAGTGAAAAAGTAAAAAAAAAAAAAAATAAAAAAAATAAATTTGCAAGTGTGAGAATATGTTCCTATATTACTTTGATATGTAGTATGTATACTCTCGGGAGAGTGTAGCGATTTGGAGGGTTGCGCTCTTTTATTTATTTACTACAGGCGTTGCATAGACGACCTCTAGAGACACTTTTATTCTTTTTCTTTTATATTTTATAAAGGTTTCAACTATAACATGGGCATGCATAAACTTTTAACTAAAGTAGCGTCACAGACCTCCGCGCAGCCAAAATACCGGTGTGTTTATTGTACTTTGTATTCCAATGTAATTTTTCTGACGTTTTTGGATTCTCTCATTCATAGATGAACACGTCCTTGCTGGGAAGCATCGGGATGCTGAACTCCGCACCTCAGCTGCGCTGTATTAAAACATACCAGGTGCCCCCCGTTCAACCAGCCTCCCCCGGTTCACTCAACGCCCTAAAACTGGCAAGACTGATCTGGACTTCCAACCGCAATGTCATCCTTATGGCGCATGACGGCAAAGAGCATCGATTCATGGTCTAGGAATTGTGCGGCTTGTGCCCACCCACTGCCCCCCACCTTCCAAAATGTCTATAGCATGATCACTGCAGAAATTGGTGTTGTCATATCATACATGGGGTAGACTTTGCTGTGTTGGTGCTGCATGATTTCCCAGTAATGAGAATGGGAGTTGTTTCATGTACATAGTATGTGCGGGAGACCCCTCTATTCCTTTCTGTAAACCCTAATAGTGGAAGAGGCCTCCGCAATATATGTTCTACTATGAAGCTGAATATTCTGGATATAGTCTGTATATAGTGGTGAGTAACTTTATAACCTTGAGTGACATCATGTCTTCCGCTCCTGACACAGCCAGAGCTGCATTCAGAATTCTGCCTGAGCCGCGTTCATAAACCTGCGTTCAGAATTCTGCCAGCGCTGCGTTCAGAATTCTGCCAGAGCTGCGTTCAGAATTCTGCCAGCGCTGTGTTCAGAATTCTGCCAGAGCTGCGCTCAGATTTCTGCCAGCACTGTGTTCAGAATTCTGCCAGAGCTGCATTAAGAATTCTGCCAGAGCTGCGTTCAGAATTCTGTCTTTCAAAGATACAAGTTCTATACAGAGCCTGGTGTATACTCCAAAACCCAAAGTAAAAATGAGCAGATCCCGAAGCAGCTGCATATCTTAGCTCAGCACTAAAGACTGCCATACACCTTATATACCTGTCATCCCATAAAGTATACTTCCAAACTCTCCAATACACATGTATATGATGGGATCGGGCAACCATATATGTGTTCTCCTTGGGGTAAGGAGAGTAAGATTCTGGCAGACAACCCTGTCTAAAGCTTTTAGAAAAACGATTGGACATATTGAAATCCAACTGTTCAATCCTTCTCCATACAAGTTAGATGATCAGCTTGTTGTCCTGAAATTGGCAGGTTTTTCCAACACTTAACTAATGAATATGGTCACCTAAAAAATAATCAGAAATGTTTTTGAATGCTGCTTCAGAAGTGTTTAGCTGAAGGATTTCCTATGAAAACTAAAGGATTGTGCATGTTGAAATACAACTGCCCCATCCTTCCTTTCTCGGTCATCTGCCAAGTTAGTGTTAAGTCGGGACCTCACCATACACATCTGTAGATAGTTCAGATCTAATCAGGGTTTTTTTTTCCAACATTTATTTAAAGCCACCTTAAAAATCCAGTGATGTTTTTTTGAATGCTGCTCTGGATGTGACTAGAGTATAACACTTGAAAGATGCGTATCTGTAAAGTCACTTGACATTCTATGTAGATAATATCTGGGTGCAAATGTTGTTTGAAGGTGATCCTACACTGCAAGCGACACACTCCCCTGTTACACTTCGATATCTTACACCAATCATTTACGTCACAGACCCTCCGTGGTTTTTGTATGACCAAATTGTTTACATTTAGCAACATTGTATGGAGGAGGCGTAGTTCCCTCCAAGACGTCATTTTCTTTCTAACCCTTTTTCCTGTGTTGTACGTTGTCTTGGTTCTCTATCTATGTATTTTATTTGCCATGTGATGCAGGTATTTAGCTTTGTACTTAGCGCTATGATTTATTTAAGAGGGTGTGATCCCTATTAAAGTATGACTGTGATTGACTGTATATATTACTTTTATTACATTTATCATGTATTGCACATCCCAAAGTCATGGTGGTTTGTAAAGTCAGCCTCAAGTCAAGTTGGCGGAACTGAAAGAGGAGGAGGAGTCTTTTCATCAAATCAGCAGCATCTTAAGCCCAATAAAGACTCCTGGTTGGCGAAGGAGATGTTTCCACCCACTGCTCCACCTACCCAACCAAGAAACGTAATTAAGGTTCACATGTGTGTGTAAAGTTGGTTTTGTAACTGAGGGACTTTCGATCCTATAAACTTTTACTATTTGAACTTAAACATATCTGGCCCTACATAACTATATTTGGGTCAGTAATTCACGGCAAACCGGCCTCTGTTGTCACACATTATGCAAAGACATGAGCTCGTATCCTCCATACCGTAGAGGAGTCACGGGAGTCATGTTCCCCTTTTCAGATTCATTCAGCCCAACAAGTATCACAGAGCCGGCCCGATGGAAAGGGCATAGCGCTCCACAAAAGTGTTTTTTGGTGGAGGGTATTTTGCTTTATCACTTTGTTCCCAGGTCCAGAGATATTTTGCCTTTTTTAAGCCACACCCTCTCTTGACTAAGCCACACCCTCTCTTGACTAAGCCACACCCTCTTTTGACTAAGCCACACCCACACACAACTAAACCACACCCATGCTTAATTAAAGCAAGCCCGTGCTCAACTAAGCCACACCCATGTTCCGCTAAGCCACACCCATGCTCAACTAAGCCACACCCCCTGTCAAATGAGTATGGTTGCCAACTTTTTTTTTTTTTTTCCCAGGCACCGTATCATAAAACCACAGACAACATTTTTTTACGGACATAATGGAAAACCATAATAAATGATTGAGGTCATGAGTGATACATGTCTACGAGTTATAATTCTGATGTGTAGCTGCATTCACTGTGAACTGTAAAATAATTACAGTCATAAAATTTTCTCTAGCTTAAAAAAAAAACAAAAAAAAAAGCAGACATATCGTAATTTTTTTACGGACAGAGAATAAAGTTTCCTGTTTTTATGGTTTTCTTGGACGGTTTGCAACCATGTGAATGACTTTCAAAAAAAAAAAGTGTCTAAAACACATAATTGGTCTAAAGCTTAATGCAACATTATTCACCAAAGGAAAATATATATATATCGACATCTCCTAGTTACCCATCTTCTTTACATTAGAACAATACGTGGAGGATCCCTTTAAATTTTAGTTCTAATTTGTTTATTTCTCATAAATATAAATATTAATGATTTTATTGAAATAATATAAATGTGTGTAATAAACATAAAGAAAGGTTCATTTTGTCTACAATGTGCTGTAGAATATTCTGGAACATGTAGATTTTTGCTGGCGATGACCTGTGTATCTTTTTATTGCATAGCGTCTGGATGGGGGAGGTAGACCCCCCCAGATCAGAACATTACTATTTGTTTTCCTTTTGGATTATTGAGTTTTTATATTAATCACATGATTATAACTTCTACTCTAAAACTCGAAAGAAAATCTTCTTTTTACCAACATGCACTGGTCGAATAGTAAAGACCTAAAAACCACCCACCGTGAAGGGAATAAGCATCAAATCATTTCTTACCCTGAAATAGCCACGCCGCTGAACACGTGCCGCTCCGTACTCCCCAGGAACATCATTAAGTATATTTGATCTCTTGCTGTCTTGAATTAATCATGAAGTATACTGGAGGCTATGCTCTCCTGGAGTAATCTCGTAGTATACTTGCAGCCCTTCTGTCCTGGACTAACCATGAGATATTCCTGGTGTCCTTCTGTCCTTCAGTAATTATGAAGTATTCATATCTTCTTGTCCAGTGTAATCCTGACCAAGAATTATGTTTTCTTACAAATAGTAGCCAAAACTCTACTGTCCTGGAGTATCCACTAACTAATTGATGTCCTTCTGTCCTGGAGCAATCATGAAGCACCCTGGATGCCCTGCTGTCCTAGAGTAACCATGATGTTTTTCTTGATGTCCTGCTGAGTAATTATGAAGTACATTTATCTTCCTGACAATGTAATCCTGACCGAGAACTATACATTTTCTTTGCAAATAGCAGTCAAAAACTTCTAGATGTCTGATGTCCTGGGGCAATCATGAAGCATTCTTGAAGTTCTGGAGTATTCAACAAGTATACTTTGTCCTGCTGTCCTGTAATATTCATGAATTATTCTTGATGCTCTGGAGTAATCATGGAGTATACTGTATGTTCAGGTGTCCTGGAGTAATCATGAAGTACAGTGGCTATGGAAAGTATTCAGACCCTTTTACATTTTTCACTGTTTGTTTCATTGCAGCCATTTGGTAAATTCTAAAAAAAAAGTTCATTTTTTTCTCATTAAAGTACACTCTACACCCCATCTTGACTGAAAAAAACAGAAATGTAGAAATTTTTGCAAATTTAATAAAAAAAGAAAAACTGAAATATCACATGGTCATAAGTATTCAGACCCTTTGCTCGGTATTGAGTAGAAACACCCTTTTGAGCTAGTACAGCCATGAGTCTTCTTGGGAATGATGCAACAAGTTTTTCACACCTGGATTTGGGGATCCTCTGCCATTCTTCCTTGCAGATCCTCTCCAGTTCCGTCAGGTTGGATGGTGAACATTGGTGGACAGCCATCTTCAGGTCTCTCCAGAGATGCTCAATTGGGTTTAGGTCAGGGCTCTGGTTGGGCCAGTCAAGAATGGTCACAGAGTTGTTCTGAAGCCACTCCTTTGTTATTTTAGCTGTGTGCTTAGGGTCATTGTCTTGTGGGAAGGTGACTCTTCGGCCAAGTCTGAGGTCCAGAGCACTCTAGAAGAGGTTTTTATCCAGGATATCTCTGTACTTGGCCGCATTCATGTTTCCTTCAATTGCAACCTGTCGTCCACCCCCATAGCATGATGCTGCCACCACCATGTTTCACTGTTGGGATTGTATTGGACAGGTGATGAGCAGTGCCTAGTTTTCTCCACACATACCTCTTAGAATTATCACCAAAAAGTTCTATCTTCGTCTCATCAGACCAGAGAATTTTATTTCTCATAGTCTGGGAGTCCTTCATTGTTTTTGAGCAAACTCTATGCGGGCTTTCATATGTCTTGCACTGAGGAGAGGCTTCCGTCAGCCACTCTGCCATAAAGACCCGACTGGTGGAGGGCTGCAGTGATAGTTGACTTTGTGGAACTTTCTCCCATCTCCCTACTGCATCTCTGGAGCTCATTCACAGTGATCTTGGGGTTCTTCTTTACCTCTCTCACCAAGGCCCTTCTCCCATGATTGATCAGTTTGGCTGGACGGCCAGGTCTAGGAAGACTTCTGGTGGTCCCAAACTTCTTCCATTTAAGGATTATGGAGGCCACTGTGCTCTTAGGAACCTTGAGTACTGCAGAAATTCTTTTGTAACCTTGACCAGATCTGTGCCTTGCCACAATTCTGTCTCTGAGCTCCTTGGGCAGTTCCTTTGAGCTCATGATTCTCATTTGGTCTGACATGCACTGTGAGCTGTGAGGTCTTATATAGACAGGTGTGTGCCTTTCCAAATCAAGTCCTATCAGTTTAATTAAACACAGCTGGACTCCAATGAAGGAGTAGAACCTTCTCAAGGAAGATCACAAGGAAATGTAATAAATTTGCAAAAATTTCTACATTTCTGGGGTTTTTTTCACTCAAGATGGGGTGCAGAGTGTACTTTAATGAGAAAAAAAATGAACTTTTTAGAATTTACCAAATGGCTGCAATGAAACAAAGAGTGAAAAATTTAAAGGGGTCTGAATACTCTCCGTACCCACTGTATACTGTATGTTCAGGTGTCCTGGTGCAATCATGAAGTATGCTGTATGTTTAGGTGTCCTGGAGTGATCTATAGTATACTGGTAGCCCTGTTATCCTGGAGTAATCATGAAGTATTCTGGATGTTCTGGAGTAATTATGAAGTATACTATATGCCCTGCTGTCCTGGTTTAATCATGTTGTATACTGGATGTTCAGCTATCCTGGAGTAATCATGAATTATACTGCATGTCCTGGAGCAATCATGAATTATACTGCATGTCCTGCTGTCCTGGAGTAATCATGAATTATACTGCATGTCCTGCTGTCCTGGAGCAATCATGAATTATACTGCATGTCCTGCTGTCCTGGAGTAATCATGAATTATACTGCATGTCCTGCTGTCCTGGAGCAATCATGAATTATACTGCATGTCCTGCTGTCCTGGAGTAATCATGAATTATACTGCATGTCCTGCTGTCCTGGAGTAATTATGAATTATACTGCATGTCCTGCTGTCCTGGAGTAATCATGAATTATACTGCATGTCCTGCTGTCTTGGAGTAACCACTCAGCACTGTATACGTGATGTCATTCTGTCTTGAAGTAATCCTTATCTTGGTTTACTGAGTACTCGTCTGTATTTTGTGATCATAGCCAATAACTATGCTCTTTATTCTCCTGCCCAGGATTAATCATGATGAATATGTGATACTCCATTATGCAGGAGTAACCATGAAGTATAATTGATGTTCTCCTGTTTTGGACGTTTTATGATCATGGAGTTTATTTAATGCCCTTGTGTCATTTGTTCATATCTAAGAACCACTGTATACTCCATTTTCCTGAGTCCTTGAATAATCACAAATTCTACTTGATGTCCAGCTGTCCTGGGGTGATCATGAATTTGATCTAATATCCTCATCTTTTTTTACTGGAAAATCATAATGATTTCAGTCTTTGTAATTGACAACCTTTTCAATTTCCGCACAGATCATTCTTTTTTTACAAATCACGTGACCCTATGTATGGTATGTCGTCATATATGAAGTCGGCAGACTCTGGGGAAGTTCTGAAAAAGCTGAAGAGGCCCATGTATGTGACGTATGAGGTGTGCTGAGCCAGAATAGACAAAGCTTGGACACAAAGCAATCTGGGCAGTGTAATACTCCCATGTTCTCCTACCAAGAAGTAATCATTCATGGTGTATCTGTGTTGTCTCACTATCTTGGTGAATCATTGAAGTCTACTTGATGTCCTCCTGTCTTAGATTAATTATGATGATGAAGTTTACTGAATGACCTTCTGTCCAGCATAACCATATCCAATAAATGACTCCCAAGTTCTGTCCAGGAGAAATCGTGAACTCTACTTAATGTCCTCCATTCTTGGAGTAATCAGTAACTTTGCTATTGTCCAGTGGGATCACAACCAAGAACTTTACTCCGTGCCCTCCTGTCTTGGAGCATCTATGTCCTTTCATCCGAGATGCAAATGAGAAGTACAATAGCTAATCTAGAAGCCAATGTCCAACCCTTTAACAAGCCTTGCAACATGACAAGGGATAATACCCAAGCTAAAAATGTATCTACAGACAGCTGTAGCTTACCCCTCATCAGGCTTCAGCAGGGTAACTGTTTTCTTTAAAGAAATCAACGGAATATGGAGTCATGTTGGCAATGCTCCACAGAGAAAAGTATGAAAATGATGTCTCTTACAGAACGAAAGAAAACTATTTTGCAAGTGGCATCAGAAATGTTACCTTATGTCCTCCTCTTCTAGAAGTAATCAAGTCTACCCTGTGTCCTCCTGTCTCTGAGTTATCATAAACTCTACCTTATGTCCTCTTGTTTTGTGGTTATCATAAATTTTACCCTTTGTCCACGGGTCTCGGAGTTATCATGAACTCTACCTTATGTGCTCTTGTTTCATAGTTATCATGAATTCTACCCTATTTCCTTCCATCTCTGAGTTAGCATGAACTTCACCCTTTACCCTCTTGTCTCAGAGTTATTATGAACTCTAGCCTATGTCTTCTGTTCTTGGAATAACCATGGGCTTTACCCTATGACCTCGATCTCAGAAGACCTCAGTCTTGGAGTAACCAGGGACTCTACCATATATCCTACTGTATTGGAGTTATCATGAATTCTACCTTATGTCCTCCCATCTCCAAATTAGCATGAACTCTGTCCTCCTGTCTTAGAGTTATCATGAACCCTTTCCTATGTCCTCTATTCTTGGAGAACCATGGACTTTACCCTATGTCCTTGGTCTTGGAGCAGCCATGGACTTTGTCATTGGTCTTAGTGTAGCCATGGACTTTACCCTGTGTCCTCGGTCTTGGAGCAGCCATGGACTTTGTCATTGGTCTTAGTGTAGCCATGGACTTTACCCTATTTCTTCAGTCTTGGCGTAACCATCGACTTTACCCTGTAACCTCCAGTCTTGGAGTAACCAGGGACTTTACCCTATGTCCTCAGGTCATGGAGTAACCATGGACTTTATCCTATGTCCTCCAGTCTTAGGGTAAATTTCAATGTTACTTCATGTCCTCAGGTTTTGGAGTTACCATGTACTTTACCCTATGTTCTTCTGTGTTGAACTTATCGTGAACTTTACATTGTCTTCTTGTCTTGGACTTATCATAAACAGTAGCTCCATGTCCTCCTTGCTCAGGTATTCATGGGCCTAAAATGTATTCAATGTACTCATGTCCATTAGTCATAATGGAGTATATTTGATGTTAGGATCAATCATGAAATATACTTGTAATCCTGTACAATATCTGTGACATTCCTTTCTAGAATTAACTTTGTCACTTTCTATTCAGTTTTCAAAACCAATATCTCCTATTGAAAAGACTAGGGGCTTAGTGGTTGATCAAGGACATGGTTGATCACCAATTAGCCGTGATGAGAAGAAATCATTAAACTTTCCTTTCAGCTGTGTGACATTTATGAGAATTGCTTCTGTAACCTGCTCAAATCGTATCTTCTGTCAACTTCATAGACCAGAAGCTAAAAGGAAATCTCTGCTTGTCGTGGCCCTGCTTTACTTTCTGTCCTACACTATTTTATTTTGTTAGGAGTTGATGGCGTCGTAACCATTCGAGCTGCCTTTCTGAGCCGTGGCCTTTTAGAAGTCCTCATGTTATTGTGATGAGGCTTATCCTATTTTTTGAGGATTGGACATATATATTAAGGCTGCCACATGTTTACGTTAGTGTCAAATGCTATGGAATCTCCAGAGAGAAGCAGTCCTACGACTTATTAATGCGGAGGAGTACCGTGTAAGTAGTAGATGGTCATGTCATAACCGAGAGAAATGATTGTTTTTCTCCAACGTAATTACATGACAACGCAAAAACATCAAAAATATCACAATAGAATAAACAATGAAGGTCAACGTAAAAGTCAACATAAATGTACATGTATTTATTAGCTTGCGTCCCATCAGGTTCTTGATCATGTTACGAGAATGAGAGTATATCTAAACAATTTTTTTGCAATTTTTTTTTGTAAATCCTGTTAACCAAAGTCTATTTGACTTTATATTTACCCCATGAATAAAATACTTTATAAAGATATTTCATCCCCAGGACAACATGTCCACCATTTCTGAACCAAACCTTCACGTTGGCTTTGAGGAGGAAGGGAGGAGGTAGATGGTTACAAAAAGACTTTTATCAAAATCTAAAGATTGAATTTTTCCAATTTATTTCCCTTTCCGCCTTTAACATATATAGGATCTTTCAGCCCCTATTGACGTTAGGTTGTCGTTGAGAAACCACCAAAAAAGATTCATGTAGGGTTAACCCAATTCCATATGCAAACACTGTTTTCACACTATTCTTATCTACTTGGTTGATAATGGAGGAACAGGTGGGTGGCATAAACTTTCCATACTGGCTAATTTTTTTTTAACCGTAAATTAAAAAAATACATTGGAGAGATGAGTCCAGTCTGTTCACTATGCAGCTACATTAGGTTACCGTAAATTGGGTTTACACAGTCCCAAAAATTGTTTTTAGTGGGCCATTTCGAAAACAAGCACCAGGCTACATATTTTCTGCATATTCCACATGGAAAAGTTGAGAATTCTCCACATTGAATGGAGGAAATCCAGGGTTTCTGCCTCAAGAATATTGGCTATAGGTTTAAGATATTTTATTCAAGGGCAGAAAAAAAATTTTTTTTAGTTCTTTCCTTATGATTTTCCTTGTTTAATTCATCTGAAAAATATGAAAATGAAAGCATATTCACCATACTAAAAGGTTTTCATTTCTCAAAGCCACCATGATTTTCTCTCACTGCTGTACACAAGGGGTACTTCATTTTATTACAAGTTAATAGGGCTGTCCAGGATTACAAAAACATGGCTGCTATCTTCCAAAAACCCTCAATGGAGCTGTACTGCAATACCAGACACAGCCCACGGACAGGTGTGGCGCTGTTTTTGAAATACAGCGGCCATGTTTTTCCAATCCTGGACAACCCCTTTAATTTTGACAATTTTTTTCTCTTTGCTGCTGTTATCACAGTACTATTTTGTTGTTTAGAATTGTGGTGTTGTGTTTGGATGTGTAAATGTAGAACATTTCGAGTGGCTTGACATGGAGAATTTATGTCAGTAGTATCATGCCGTAAGAAATTATAATTTGTGTCATTGCTTGTTGTAAATGAATATACTTGCCAGATATGGCGGAAATAATATAGATCTGTAAAATGCTTGTGTACATATCTGAGTGTAATAAAACTGGATCTAGAATCACTCGTGGACATGATTATTATTGATGCATCCTGGCGAGAAATGGGGTCCGTACGCCATTTCGGGGGCAGGGCGCGAACCAGGCGCTTCGGGTCACCCTTTTAACTTTGTCTCTGACTTCTCTTTTTACGCTAATCCCCACTAACATAATATAGTAGACAAGTCACTGCCTCCATCAAGATCAACACACTCCTCTTCTGCTGTAGTTAAAGGGAACCTGTCACCAGGTTTGTCCCATGTGAGATAAGACCAGCACCTTTCAGCCCTGATATACAGCATTCTATAATGCTGTATATAAGCCCCCAACTTGGCCTGCAAGACAAGAAAAACACCTTTTATTATACTCACCTGGGGGGGGTGGTCCGGTCCGAGGGGCGTCACTCTTTTTGGTCTGGAGCATCCCTTTTTGTTGTAAAACACGTACAGATCACGGATGTGTGAACATGTGCTTAACATTGCAAAGTATAGGAGAAGCTTTGTCGTTTCTTTGTCACTCAGAAACCGCAGGACGACATCAAGTGACCTACAAAAGGAATGGCAAATGGCAGCTGGGGTGAAGTGCACAGCAAGAACAGTTTGTAACAGGCTCTTAGAGGCCTCAAGTCATGTAAAGCTAGAAAAACGCCTCTCATCAATGAGAAGCAAAGGAGAGCCAGGCTGAAGATTGCCAAAGACCATAAGGATTGGACCATAGAGGACTGCAGTAAGGTAATCTTCTCTGATGAGTCTAATTTTCAGCTTTGCCCAACACCTGGTCATCTAATGGTTAGAATGGCTAATGTCTTGCACCCACTGTGAAATTTGGTGGAGGATCGGTGATGATCTGGGGATGCTTCAGCAAGGCTGGAATTGGGCAGGTTAATCTTTGCGAAGGACGTATGAATCAAGCCACATACAAGGTTATCCTTGAAAAACACTTTCTTCCTTCTGCTCAGGCAATGTTCCCCAACTCTGAGGACTGTTTTTTTCCAGCAGGACAATGCCCCATGCCACACAGCTAGGTCAATCAATGTGTGGATGAAGGGGCACCACATCAAGACCCTGTCATGGCCAGCCCAATCTCCATACCTGACATGAGTATTGTTGTTTCTAAATGAATAAGAACTTGTTTCCTTTGCATTATCTGAGGTCTGAAAGCATTGTTTCTCTGTTTCTTTTTTTATCATTTTGACGATTTCTCATTTGCTCCAAATAAATTGTTGTCAGTAGTTTATAGAATAAAACAACAGTGTACATTTTACTCAAAAATATACCTATAAAGCGAAAAATCAGAGAAAATGAAAATGTCTCCTTCCCCCATAACAGCACCACGGAGAGAGGGGATCCACCCTTCAACGACAAGAAACCTACAAATAAAAAGGGCGGCACCTCTCTCCCGCATCAGTTGGTTTCCTGTCCTTGACGGGGGCCTACAGAAAAAAGAAGGAAAGAAAGAAAGGAAAAAGAAAGATAGAAGATGGACTTACCAGGCCCGGCCGGTTCACACAGCGGGGGTTCCCTGCCTCGGCTGGTGCGGTGTCCTGCAGCGCCACCGCTGGGGTCAGTGGGCCTCTAGGGTGGCAGGGAGATGCAGCGCAGGAGAAGACCGGAGCCGCTGCGTTCTCCAGTGGTGTCGGGGCCCAGGTGGTGAGTATGTCTGGGCTTCCGGGGCCCAGGTCAGTGAGTATGCCTGGGCTTCCGGAGGCCATTGTGGAAGCGCGCGTGCCGAACGCCTTCCCTCTGACGCGAGCCGCAGTGCACCACTGGGTGCCAGCGGCCTGGGCGCGCGCACCGGAAGTGACACGCGCCGCAGTGCCCTCTGGGTTCTTCCAGAGGTTCCAGATCTCCGTTTCCAGGGACCGGTCCTCCACCCTCAGGTAGCAAATCTACACTTGACAGCCTGGATTTTGAGAGGGCACTCTTAAGGGATAGAGGGTTTTCCCCGAATTTAATCTCCACTCTACTACAGAGTAGGAAACCTGTAACCAGCAGACTTTACAGTAAAACCTGGAAAAAATTCCTCTCATTTGTGGGTTCGAAGGTACTAGGGGAGGCCCCCATTACTTCCATCTTAGAGTTCCTGCAAAAGGGGTTGGAGCAGAGTCTGTCCACAAGCACTCTAAAGGTTCAGGTTGCGGCACTAGGAGCCCTATACAACTGCGACCTGGCCAGAAATATGTGGATTTCTAGGTTCATCAAGGCATCACACAGGTCTAGGCCCATCCCCTCCCGGAATACTCCTCCTTGGGACTTAAATTTAGTTCTTTCAGCCCTAACCAAGCATTCCTTTGAACCTTTAGCGAATGCATCTCTAAAAGTCCCATCTCTTAAGACGTCTCTCCTAGTGGCCCTCACATCGGCTCATAGGGTTAACGACATACAAGCCTTATCAGCAGGGCCCCCCTTTACGCAAATTCCAGAGGACAGGGTGACACTTAGGACTGACCCAGCATACCTTCCTAAGGTGGGATCACACTTCCACAGATCGCAGGAGGTCACCCTCCCTTCCTTTTGCTCAAATCCTAAAAACAGGGGGGAAGAAGACCTACACACCTTAGACGTCAGAAGGTGCATTATTCAGTACTTAGAGGCCACACGGGAGTATAGGAAAGACAGGTCTCTCTTTGTGTGCTTCCAGGGACCTCGGAAGGGACAGAAAGCTTCCAAGGGCACACTGGCAAGGTGGATAAGGGACGCCATCTCCCTGGCATACTCATCAAGTGGGGAGACCGCCCTGGAAGATTTAAAGGCTCATTCGACTAGGGCAGTGGCAACCTCCTGGGCGGAGAAAGCCGGTGCTTCAATTGAACAGATATGTAGAGCTGCAACCTGGTCTTCCCCTTCTACATTCTTTAAGCACTACCGGCTGGATCTAACTTCTTCTTCGGACCTTACCTTTGGTAGAAGGGTTCTGGAAGCGGTGGTCCCTCCCTAAACAACACTTCTCTGCAATTCTCTCCGTGGTGCCGTCATGGGGGAAGGAGAAAGAGGTAGTTACTTACCGGTAATGGGATTTCTCAGAGCCCATGACGGCACCCGTACATTCCCTCCCTTCACGCACGGGTGTGCACATTTATTTATTACCTATGTTTAGTCACAGAGTGTGTCTGGTAAGCTCCTTAAAAAGAGTGTGCAAAGCAGTCATCAAAGCAAAAGGTGGCTACTTTGAAGAACCTAGAATATAAGACATATTTTCAGTTGTTTCACACTTTTTTGTTAAGTATATAATTCCACATGTGTTAATTCATTTTTGACTAAAGCCCCCACCGCCCCTCCCCACACCTACTCAACCCTCCTCCTCCAAAACTACATTCTCCACCATTTCTGAAGATCAACTTTCCTCCTTACTCTCCAAATCACACCTCACCACCTGTAAACTTGACCCAATCCCATCCCACCTTATCCCAAACCTTACCACTATCTTCATCCCAGCCCTAGCCCACCTCTTCAACCTGTCACTAACAACTGGTGTCTTCCCCTCATGCTTCAAACATGCCTCAATCACACCCATCCTCAAAAAGCCCTCCCTTGACCCATCCTCCGTGTCTAGCTATCGCCCCATATCACTTCTCCCCTATGCCTCAAAACTACTGGAATAACACGTCCATTCTGAACTGTCCTCCCACCTCTCCTCCTGCTCCCTCTTTGACCGCCTACAATCTGGTTTCCGACCGCACCATTCTACTGAAACTGCACTGACTAAAGTCACAAACGACCTACTAACAGCCAAATCTAAGCGACACTACTCTGTCCTCCTCCTCCTAGACCTGTCATCTGCCTTTGACACAGTGGACCATTCCCTCTTACTCCAGACTCTCTCATCTCTCGGCATCACAGACTTGGCCCTATCCTGGATCTCCTCATACCTAACAGACCGGACATTCAGTGTCTCCCACTCACACACCATCTCTTCATCTCGCCCCCTATCTGTCGGTGTCCCCCAAGGTTCAGTTCTAGGACCCCTGCTATTCTCCATCTACACCTTAGGCCTGGGACAGCTCATAGAGTCTCATGGGTTTCATTATCACCTCTATGCTGATGACACACAGATCTACCTCTCTGGACCCGATATCACCTCCTTACTAACCAGAATCCCACAATGTCTGTCCGCTATTTCATCCTTCTTCTCTGCCAGATTTCTAAAACTTAACATGGACAAAACAGAATTCATCATCTTTCCGCCATCTCATTCAACCCTCCCAACTGACCTATCTATCAACATCAATGGCTGCCCACTCTCCCCAGTCCCTCAAGCTCGCTGCCTTGGGGTAACCCTGGACTCGGAACTCTCCTTCAAACCACATATCCTAGCCCTTTCCACTTCCTGCCGACTCCAACTCAAAAATATCTCCCGGATCCGCACATTCCTAAACCATGAATCTGCAAAAACACTAGTGCACGTCCTCATCATCTCCTGCCTTGACTACTGCAGCCTCCTGCTCTGTGGCCTCCCCTCTAACACTCTCGCACCCCTCCAATCTATCCTAAACTCTGCTGCTCGACTAATCAACCTGTCCCCCCACTATTCCCCGGCCTCCCCCCTCTGTCAATCTCTTCACTGGCTCCCCATTGCTCAGAGACTCCAGTTCAAAACCCTAACCATGACATACAAAGCCATTCACAACCTGTCTCCTCCATATATCTCCGACCTAGTCTCCCGTTACATACCTGCACGCAACCTCCGATCCTCACAAGATCTCCTGCTCTACTCCCCTCTTATCTCCTCCTCCCACAACCGTATGCAAGATTTCTCCCGTGCTTCCGCCCTACTCTGGAACTCTCTACCCCAACGTATCAGACTCTCACCTACCGTGGAAACCTTCAAAAGGAACCTGAAGACCCACCTCTTCCGACAAGCCTACAACCTGCAGTAACCACCGCTCCACCATACCGCTGCACGACCAGCTCTACCCTCACCTACTGTATTCTCACCCATCCCTCGTAGATTGTGAGTCCTCGCGGGCAGGGTCCTCGCTCCTCCTGTACCAGTCGCTGTCACATTGTGTTCAAGATTATTGTAATTGTTCTTGTATTATACCCCTTTTTCACATGTAAAGCGCCATGGAATAAATGGCGCTATAATAATAAATAATAATAAAAAATAATAATTCATAGTTTTGATGCCTTCAGTGTGAATGTACAATTTTCATAGTCATGAAAATACAGGAAAATCTTTAAATGAGAAGGTGTGTCCAAACTTTTGGTCTGTACTTTATATATATACAGTTAGGTCCATATATATTTGGACAGAGACTACATTTTTCTAATTTTGGTTCTAGACATTACCACAATGAATTTTAAACAAAACAATTCAGATGCAGTTGAAGTTCAGACTTTCAGCTTTCATTTGATGGCATCCACATTAAAATTGGATGAAGGGTTTAGGAGTTTCAGCTCCTTAACATGTGCCATCCTGTTTTTAAAGGAACCAAAAGTAATTGGACAGATTAAATAATTGTAAATAAAATGTTCATTTCTAGTACTTGGTTGAAAACCCTTTGTTGGCAATGACTGCCTGAAGTCTTGAACTCATGGACATCACCAGACGCTGGGTTTCCTCCTTTTTGATGCTCTGTCCAAATATATATGGACCTAACTGTATATATATATATGTACAGTATTATTAATTTCTATCCCATGGAAGTAATTTTTCTAAATACATTTTTTTCATTATATATATAAATATATATGTCATTTTTTCCTTTCTAATCCAAGCAAATCTTTGTAAATTTGTCTTTGGCTTACAAAGTAATCCCCCCGGATTCACCCAAGCAATAACAATTCCCTATTAGAAGGTGGATTTGTCAGAAGAGAGTTTTGCATGAAATTATATATTTTTTATACTTTCTTCCAATCGTACATATGATCACATACTTTTGTCATAATTTATGCTAAACTTTTCCCAAGACAATACATAAATCAATCAATAGTCCCAACCAGTGAAAGGTGGGAAAAAAATGGTGTCGGGCACCGGATTCACCGAAATAAATTTATATTTAACTAAAAAAATAAATAATTCAGTTATCATCAAACAAATGTGACAACGCGACTTTGTCCTGCTCACAATTAGTCATTATCGTTAGAAGTTTCACAAACTGATAAAAAAAAAATGGACAGGGCTCATTAATACTTACAAAGCGACCTGCGCTAGGTGAACTTTCACCTTTCACCCCCTTCGCTTGACAGACAGAGCTGAGTGTTACCAAATCAATATCTTCGGAGCCAGGAGGGAAATACTTGCAGCTTCTAACTAGAGAATGTATCTTGACAAGGCCACGACGGTCCAAACTGCACAACAGAAGAGGAGACTAATTTTTAAAGCTTGACACTTCAAGGTGTTTCTGCACAATGGCTCCAGAACGTGTCGATACAAACAAATACCAAAGGTCAAAAAGGAAAGAAGCCAGAATTTAAAAAATCAGACATGGTGTTCATAGAAATACACGGAAATTCCTAAGGATGTTTTTCATGTAACTATTGAATTTCTATATGCAGATAAGATTTAATTTTGCAATTGGACATAGCGCCCTATAATAAAATTCAGAGGGTGCATCCGGTAGGTTCTCCCTGCTGCGCTAATGGTTACACCCATGTTATACCAGCCAGTAATTCAATCTCAACGTGATATGTTGATGGCACAGGGAAGAGACAGCAGTTTTTGAGATCTGGCAATGGCTCGGTTGAGAAAAAAGAAACCCTTGTGATTCTGAGATCAATAACCATGTGAGGGGGGCACCGTAATCCCAGCCAAGATGATAGATGAGTCACTTTCTGCATACACTACATACAGCCTGTATTATACTCCAAAAAATCCCTCACACTTACTGTATGTTGAGTAATATCTTGTATTATACTCCAGAGCTGCACTCACTATTCTGCTGATGGAGTCACTGTGTACATACAGTACAGACCAAAAGTTTGGACACACCTTCTCATTTGAAGATTTTTCTGTATTTTCATGACTATGAAAATTGTACATTCACACTGAAGGCATCAAAACTATGAATTAACACATGTGGAATTATATACTTAACAAAAAAGTGTGAAACAACTGAAAATATGTCTTATATTCTAGGTTCTTCAAAGTAGTCACCTTTTGCTTTGATGACTGCTTTGCACACTCTTGACATTCTCTTGATGAGCTTCAAGAGGTAGAAGAAAACGGAAGACTAAGGCAAAGGCTCAGCCAATGATCAGCTCCAGGATGATCACAGACCGTCTCAAGTTACCTGTGAGGACTGTGACAGTTAGAAGACTCCTGTGTGAAGCTAATCTCTTAGCAAGAAGTCCCCGCAAAGTCCCACTGTTAAAAAAAGACATGTACTGAAGCGAATACAATTTGCCAAACAAAACATCAACTGGCCTAAAGAGAAATGGAGAAACATTTTGTGGACTGATGAAAGTAAAATTGTTCTTTTTGGGTCCAAGGGCCGCAGACAGTTTGTCAGACGACTCCCAAACTCTGCATTCAAGCCAAAGTACACTCTGAAGACCGTGAAGCCCGGTGGTGTAAGCATCATGATATGGGCATGTTTCTCTGCAGACTTATACATACCCCCCACCATTCAGCGCCGCCTCACTCCATACACTTGTATGTAGCGAGGCCACACCTCGTCTAGTGACGTGACGGCCAGTGGACGCGTCCAACTAGAAAGTGCAGCCTGGCTCAATACAAGTGTATGGAGACTGAGGCTGAGCCCACTGGCCGGGGTATCTATAACGCATATATACCCTCCAGTCCCGGGTCTCATATCGGCGAATCCCCGCAGCGCACAGTGTGTGCGCTGGGGGGATTCATAAGTCTGCTGTCACAAAGCGTGACTGCAGACTTATCACTTTTGACCGGACAACCCCTTTAATTCATGTTTTTGAACACACTGCTATTATTTTGAACACTACCGTACATTACATTACTGATCCTGTACTGATCCTGAGTTACATCCTGTATTATACTCCACAGCTGCACTCACTATTCTGCTGGTGGAGACACTGTGTACCTACATTACATTACTGATCCTGTACTGATCCTGAGTTACATCCTGTATTATACCCCAGAGCTGCACTCACTATTCTGCTGGTGGAGACACTGTGTACATACATTACATTACTGATCCTGTACTGATCCTGAGTTACATCCTGTATTATACCCCAGAGCTGCACTCACTATTCTGCTGGTGGAGTCACTGTGTACATACATTACATTACTGATCCTGAGTTACATCCTGTAGATCTTTTATTATAAAAATGAAAAACATAACAATAATAATAACATAAAATTAATAACCAGAAAATAAACAATGTAATGAACTGGTCCAGCCGCTCCCTCTCCCCTCACACACATATTATACATATACACACAATAATAACAACTTACACTACAGACTTCTGGTCCAGTTACCAAAGAAAATAATAACCACAAACAATATATAAAATAAACATAAACAAAATAAACAATAGCTGACAAATATATACAAACTTTTTTTTTTTTTTTTAATTAATATAAAATAAATACTAACTATACAAATATATACAATACTAAACAAAAGACCCCACACTCAAGTCCACCATTCCCAACCCCGGCACTGACCTGAGAGCTGGTCCTGCGTCTCAAGCCTATATCCAACGTCCATAGCCAGATCAGGCAGTGCCAGTTTTTCACCCAAATAACCAGTGTCCCACAAGATGAACCCACCTCCCCCCTTTTCCCACCACCCAACCTAACACCTCCACCCAAACCCATATATACAATATATACAGAAACAAACAATACAATAACAAACAATACAATAATCACAACTAACAAAGCCCAAGTTCAGCGCCTGCAGCCCTACATCACTGTCTACTGATCAAAAACAAAAATCTATGGTGTCAGCAGCAGCCCACCACCAGGAGAGGAGATGACCAGACTAGGGCACACTAAAAGAAAAGCCCCTCCAGAGGAGAGCGGCCCTCCATGTACCCAGTCTCTCATACTCCAAAGAACGCACCTTCACCGGGTCACCGAGTATGGTCCTAAACACATCGTCCACTGGGAGGATTTTCCGTTGCGTCGATACTAAGCACCGTGCGTTCCACGTGTGATACCTAACCACTGCGCTAACTAGAAATAAGGTGCAGCGGTCCCGGCCACCCAGGTCCCCAAATGCTCCATAGGCCCATTCTGCATAAGAGAGACCGGCCAGCCGGGGCCAGCCAATTGAGGCGCCCACCCTGTTGTACACCTCTGTGTTAAAGGGACAACGAAGCAGTAAGTGGTCCATGCTTTCAAGCATGGTACCACAATGCTCCCGAGGACAGTTCCTGTCCTCAGAGCTCCTACACTTCAGATTGTCCCTCACACACAGTTTCCCATGGAAGCAGCGCCAAGCCAAGTCCCAAAACTTTGAGGGGATCCTGATAGAATTCAAAAGATGCAGACCCACCCCAAGATCCCGACTTGGGCAATCCCTGAGCGCCAGAGGCCTCTGAAAATGGGTCAACAGAACCCTTTTGTCAAGGAGCTTCCTTGGCAGAGTCCTGACCTCCCAAATTCCCACAGGGTTGACCATACCCAACCCTCCTAGTCTCCTCGTACAGTAAGTAACCTCCCTCTTGACCAGGTTCAGTCTATTCCCCCCTAACAGTTGGAAGAACAAACTGTAGACCCGAGTCCAGAGAGGCTCTGGCAACATGCACACACTGCCCAGATAGATCAGCAAAGGGAGCAGGTAGGTTTTGATCAGGTTTACCCTTTCCCTTAGGGTCAAAGACCAACCCTTCCATTGGTTCACCTTCTGAGTGGCAATCTCTAGCCTGCTGTCCCAATTTTGTTTGGGGTAATCCCCCTGGCCAAATTCGATGCCAAGAACTTTTGCAGAGACTTTGGGTCCTGGAAGGGTGTCCGGGAGATCAAAACCAGGATCTCCTCCTCCCAACCAGAGACTCTCACACTTATCCCGGTTGATCTTGGACCCGGATGCCTCCGAGTAGCGATTTACCTCTGACATCAGCCATTCTGCCTCCCCATCAGAGGAAACAAAAACGGTGACTTCATCGACATATGCCACCACTCTCAGAGTGGCTTCCGGTGCTGCCTGGTCCATCCCGATCCCAGCCAACGGTCTACGCTCCACCCTCCTAAGAAGCGGGTCAATCGCAAACACGTACAGCAGCGGGCTCAAGGGACAACCCTGGCGAACACCACACCCAACCTCAAAAGAGCTGCCAATCCAACCGTTCACAAGCGGGAAACTCTCTGCCCCAGTGTACAAGGTCTTAGGCCAATCAACAAACCCCCCCGGCAGGCCATACCTCAGAAGGACAGACCAGAGGTACTTATGATTAACCAGATCAAATTCTTTTGCCTGGTCCAATGACAGCATGTACCCCTTCCAGTTGGCAGCCCTACCCTGCTCCACCGCCTCTCCGACACAGAGTACAGCACTAATTGTACTGCGGCCCGGAACAGAGCAATGCTGGGCTCCAGAAAGGAGTCGGGGCACAAACTTCACCAGCCGATTAAACATTACCTTTGCCAAAACCTTCCTGTCTGCATTGAGAAGCGCTATGGGACGCCAATTCTCAATGCAAGATGAGTCCTTACCCTTTGACAAGATGATCAGGGCAGACCTCCTCATTGACTTTGGCAGAGTGCCCGAGGAAAGACACTTATTGAATACCTCAGTCAAGAGGGGAACCAAGGCGTCCTTAAAGGTCTTATAGAATTCAGATGTTAAGCCATCTGGACCGGGAGATTTCTTTAGGGCAAGCCCTTCAATCGCCAACTTAACTTCTTCTTCCCTGATCATCTCTGTCAAAACGCCAAGAGAGGGGTCTACCCCTGGTTCGGGGACGGCTTCTGCCCCAAGAGGTGTGAGTAGAAGGATCTGACGACCTCCAGGATCCCTGATCTGGATCTTTTCAGGGACCCCGCAGTGTCAACCAGTCCTGTAACAACTTTACTATTCACTGACATCTTGCAGTTTCTGTAAGGGTCGGGCGAGCTGTTCTTCCCATAATCCCTCTCAAAAACCAAAGATGCGTGTCTATCATACTGACACCTCATTAGCAAAGATTTCACTCTGGAGATCTCCTCGCGGCTACCTCCAGTTGAGACAAGATGCTCGAGTTTCCTCCTCAGTCCCTGATACAGGCGGTACCTCTCCAGGCTCTTGAGGCTCGAGAGCTGGCGGAAGAATCTCGCCACCCTTTTCTTAAACATCTCCCACCACTCTGACTTACTACTACAAAGATCCAGTAAGGGTACCTGGCTCTGAAGAAAATCCTCAAAGGACTGTCTTATCTCCGCTTCTTCCAAGAGAGATGAATTGTGCCTCCAAAAGCCTCTTCCCATCCGGGGGGGTCTCTGTAACATTCAGGGAAAACAAAATCATACAGTGATCGGAGAACTCCACCTCAACAACAGATACTGCTGAAGAGACGGCTTCCTCCTTTAAATAAAACCTGTCTATCCTGGACCTACAGTTAACTCTATGATAGGTGAACCCCTCGTGGCCTGCGGTGTGCCGGATGTGGACATCCACCAGACGAGCCTCACTAGCTATACTATTAAGGGCGACGCTATCATAAGTCAGCTTGTCTCTGGAACCTCCTCTATCCCGGGGCCTCGTGACAGTGTTAAAGTCCCCTCCAAAGACGACCTGCCGACTTGTAAAAAGGTAGGGCTTGATCCTCATAAAGAGACACTTCCAGTCCCACTTAGATTGGGGACCATAGATGTTAATGAGCCGGAGCTCTTATCCCTTCATGAGGACATCTAATATCAGGCACCTCCCCATTTCTAACTCAATAACCCGTCTGCATTCTACCGGTGCGGTAAAAAGGACCGTCACTCCGCTATACGGCTCAGTCGCAAGAGACCAATAGGAGGGCCCGAGTCTCCACTCCCTCTTAGCTATAAACACCTCTGCCATATTTGGCAGCCTGGTCTCTTGCAAAAAGAAAATCTCAGCTTCAACCCGGCTGAGAAAATCAAAGGCCGCAAATCTAGCCATATTTGACTTAATGCTGGCGACATTAATGGATGCCAGTGTCAACGGAGTGGGTACCGCCATCATTGGTGATTGAGTTAGATGGCTTTCTTCTTCCCACTC
The DNA here is from genome assembly GCF_046119375.1 of Phyllobates terribilis. NCBI lineage: Eukaryota > Metazoa > Chordata > Amphibia > Anura > Dendrobatidae > Phyllobates > Phyllobates terribilis. Next base: position 568,913,048 of record NW_027362761.1, read on the forward strand.
CCCTTATCCTCTGCCTCAGAGGAGGAATCCTTCCCCCTCTTTAATGACACAGAGGTGTCCATTCCCACATTTTTCCTTCTTTTTTCATCCTCGTCTCCGGACTCTGGGCCAGTCCCTCCCCCCAAGGACCTTGCATCCCCAGGAGAAGAAGACTCGGCACCCCCTGTTAGCTCCGCCAAAGCCGGAACCTCACCCTCAGCCTCCTCTTCTGAGGAAGAGATGTTATCAAGGGTTTGGAACCGGTTAGAAAGACCAACCAGAGGGGAGTCAGTTTTACCTTCCTTAGGTACCTTGGTCAGAGCGGGAGAAGATGTTTTATCTCCCTTCTTTCTCTTCTTTTTGGTGCCGAGCTTACGCTTGTTCTCTAGCCACCGCTTATTATCCTCATCCATACTTTCATAATGGGAGGATTCTGAGGCAGAGGCAGTTTCCTCCCTGTGGATCCTCCTGACCTCCTCATCCAACTCATCATCTCTCGGGGCCTCAGCAGCAACACTGGCATCCAGGACAGGGGCCGCCCCGGTAGTCTGGGGCTCGCCCCGCTCCCTCTCCTGTCTGCGCTTGTCTAGACGCCTCAGCTGGGCAGGCGTCTTTTTATTGCTTTTCTTCCCTGGCCCCTCTGCTCCCCCACCCCTGCTAGTCCCCTCCCCAGCAGAATCGATCTCACGGCTATCTCCCACCGGGGTCTCGACTGCATTAGCGAAGGAACGAGGACAACGGCTGAATGGGTGACCTAACTCACCACACAGGTGGCACCTAATCTCCACACAAGAGGCAGCAAGATGGCCGACACCCCCACACAACGCACATTTCTGCACAGTGCAGTTTGCACTGAAGTGTGTGGGGTCGCCGCACCTGTGACAGAGCTTCGGTTGCCCCTGGTAGAAGACCAGGATACGATCCCTACCCAGGAAGGCAGATGATTGAATGTGGGCAACCGTACCACCTGAACGCTTAAGTTTTACCATAAACGTCCAGGCCCCTGACCAGATACCAAACTCGTCGCGGTTTTTCTTTGGCATCTCCACCACCTCTCCATACCGACCAAGTCACGTCATGATGTCATAACAGGAAAGCGACTCGTTACGAGTCATCACGGTTACTTTCTTGATCTGGTTTTGGCGAGACACTGCCTGAACGGCAAAGTCTCGCCAGCCGGGCTCATTCTTTGCCAACTCATAATTCGTCCAGAAAAGCTCAAGCCCCTCCGGCCGAACAAAGCTGACATCAAACTCAGGCGTGGAATAGGGATGTATCAAGGCGTAGATGTCAATCGCCTTGAAGCCCATCCTCAGCAGGAGCTCCACAACTTTAGACCTTGGAGGACATGCATCACTGCCCCTCCACCGAAGACGGACCACATTCCTACGCACACTGCCTGGCCCGGCTGTTGGGAGGGACCACAAAGTATCCCCCCCCTTTTTGCTCTCGGAAGGCTCCGAGGCCATGCCTCTCTATCCAGAAGGATAGATCAACCTCTCGACCCTCTACCATTAGTGATCTCTCCCCTTTCTTTAGAGCCTCCAGAAGGCGCCGTTGCAACATGCCGCCCCCAAAGCCCGGAGACGAGGAGGATGCCCTATTTGCCCCGGAGGTGACACTGGCATAACTCTGGACAGGCGTTGCCACCCCCGGGGGGGCAACCGGACCAGTGACTACATCAGCCCCAACAGCATCACTATTACCCACCTCCATCTCACCCTCCACCAAAGCAGCAACAACACCACTAGACAATGAATTGGCCTCATTCACACTCACCACCACATTCATTCCTGCTGGACCAGTGATAATGGTGGATGACATTTTAACCTCCGCATCAGGCACAAGGGGCTCTGTCACCTCCATAGAACTGGAGGCGACCTCACCCCTGGTCTTGTGTGTGCCCTCCACATCATCAGTCGGTAATTTCCGCTGTTTTGATTTTGTAGTGATGCGCCACTGATCTTTAGCTGTTGTGAGGCGCCGCTGATCTTTAGCATCAGGATCTTCCTGACCAGCGGCGCCAACACAGAATAGCACTTTGGTGGGAGGACTGGAACGCTCAGCCCCGACAGCCCCCTCACACTGCCGCCGCTCCTCAACTAAGTGATCAGCGGCAACAGCATTCAGAGGCGCCGAGGCTACCGGAGCTGCCCCCGACACCGGGCTGCTCCCCCCTCCCACTGAGGAGCGCACCACAGCATCGTGGCCTGACGGAACGCCCGCCGCCGGGCCGCCCTCACTGTCCAGCCTCTCGGCTGATGCACCTCCTGCTGCGTCCCCGCTACTGAAAGAGACGGAGCTCTGCGCCTCACTACCGCGCTGTACAATCTCCCCGCGCCTTTGCACCGGATCCACAGCAGAACCCGGGCTGGGCTGGGCAACGGGGCTTATACAGCGAGCTGAGCCTGCCGCCGACTCAGGGGGTACAGGGAGGGGGGCATAGACATAGCTTACCGCTTCCTGCAGCTTTGGCTTGGTCTTCGTAGCCTTTTTGTGGCCCCCAGGTGCCTCTTCTGGTAGATCGTCACCAAGATGGAAGTTTTGGAGGCACACTGAGGACTCCAGGAGCTTTATCTCGGCCATTAGTGCCTCTCCCTGGCCGCTGCTGTCACTGTCCTCCCCAGAGCCGGCAGAACTGCGACCGGATGCCATTGCCGCCTGTCCTGCAGGGAGCTCGCTACACGTGGCCTGCGGGCGACTTTGCAGGCTGCCAGGTGGGGCTGGTCATCATCACTCTCATCATCCACCTGGCTCTCAGGCTGCAGCCCCATCTGCCTTTGCTCTCTGGTATCAGCCATTTCTCTGTATCTGTTATGATCTGCTACAGGGACTAAGGAAAGACAGGAGAACTGTCCCTACAATAGAACTAAACTAGATCCCTACGATGTAACGGGGAACCTGATCCTGCGATCAGACCCACTAAAGTCCTCGGCTAGTCTGAACGAAGACCTATAGATGTGAGGGAGGGATCCCTACAAGAACTAGGGACTGGGATAAGTTGGACACCTCCTAGCAGAAATAGTAGCAGTCAAAGACAAACACACAACAAAAAGCATAGAGGTCAGAAGACCTAGCAAAACTAACAGAGAACGGCAACAGAGCACCAAGCTAGCTCAAGAGTAGTAAATACAATGAAGTCCAGCAAGACCAGGAGGGCGGAGCCGGATTAAATAGGCAAAAATGGTCATGTGACCAGCAAACTAAAAAAAAACTAACAGGAGAGTTCTAACAGTAGCGGTCTTCATTTATCAGCTTTTCCTTGAATGGACCACTCTGCTCCCTGATGGTGGCTTTCCTAAGTTCCAGCAGGTGAATCTCACTGGTCAGCCTCTTTACCTCAGCCTGAAGTTTAGCCTTCCTCTGTTTGGAGGCCCACGCAGCTTTTGCGCTTGTGCAGAGCAGCTCCTCCCGAAGTCTCCTGACGAGCTTACTTGCATCTTCATACTCACGGAGGTGGATCATGACCCGGAAGGCATAGGTGGACACAGACTCCCGGGGTCCCTGCAGCCCCCAACCCCCCTCAGTGAGATCGGCCTCACCTCCGTGAGGACTCAGCTTTCCTCCGGAAGGAGCGCCATCATGCACGCCGCTGTCAGGCTTTACCTCCATGCTGGAAGCCTTGCGGCTACTGGGAGTCTCCACCGTCCCGGCGGGAGTAGGAGCCACATTGCTGCAACTCCTGGTGGAGTGTCTCACCCCCGAGTCCTCCGATGTGCAGGCTGGTTGCTGGTTTCTCCTGCCCCCCGCCGGCCTGGTTCGGGAAGCAGAAGCCTGGGACTTGGCTCCATCACTCATCCCAGAAACCCGCTCCTTCCCTGGGTAGGACAGAGAGAGCAGGTCCCCAGGTGGAGAGGTGTTGGTTCTCAGAGAGATCAGGAGCTCACAGCAGGATCTGCAGCCACCACACCCGTAATCAGCACATTGAGCAGCAGCTGATCAGAGCTGCACTCACTATTCTGCTGGTGCAGTCACTGTGTACATACGTTACATTACTGATCCTGAACTGATCCTGAGTTACATCCTGTATTATACTCCAGAGCGGCACTCACTATTCTGCTGTTGGAGTCACTGTGTTCATACATTACACTACTGATGCAGTACTGATACTGAGTTACATTCTGTATTATACTCCAGAGCTGCACTCACTATTCTGCTGGTGCAGTCACTGTGTACATACATTACATTACTGATCCTGTACTGATCCCGAGTTACATCCTGTATTATACTGCAGAGCTGCACTCACTATTCTGCTGGTGCAGTCGCTGTGTACATACATTACACTACTGATTCTGTACTGATACTGAGTTACATTCTGTATTATACTCCTGAGCTGCACTCACTATTCTGCTGGTGCAGTCACTGTGTACATGCATTACATTACTGATCCTGTACTGATCCCGAGTTACATCCTGTATTATACTCCAGAGCTGCACTCACTATTCTGCTGGTGCAGTCACTGTGTATATATACATTATTTATCCTGTACTGATCCTTTGCATGAATGTTATATTATTTTATGATCCCATTAACACCATAGATCTTATGGTCTGAACTATAAATTGTAGACATTTGCTGTTTCTACCAATCCAGATCCTAGTCTGCACAGGTGTGTATGTTGAGCACTGCATACAGGATACATTATACACCAATGCAACCTTTTTGCCAGAGTCCCTGTAGTGAGAGTAAAAAAAAAAAAAAAGAAAGAGATGAACCTGAGCTTTCCGTACAGCTGCCTGACGCTACTTTCACTACAATATTTATAAAGAAATCCACCAGTGTAACAATTATCTGCAGAGAGCAGCAAGAATCGGCTGAAAGGCAGGAACTGCTTAATAACTGCTGCATACCGAGCTATTGATGAGGCAGCGAGACGCGGGGCAGAAACATTGTCCTCCAGAGCTGAACACCTGGGAGCTGCCAGCTTGAGGCTTCTACAGAGAAAATCGTATCCGAAAATGACTCAAATTTTTTTTTTTTTAGAAATCTCAGTTGGCCGCCCCCCGCCTCTCCTCACAACGTCCCCCTCAGCTGCTAATGAGCAAATCTTTGACATTATTTTAAATACAGCCAATGCCTAAATTATAGAGCGCGCCAGTAAAGTGCTAATCTTACAATAAAGTCGAGGTTCAATGGCCCGGCGCCCAGCATGGCCCCTACTTACTGGTGTAGGTGTGCCCAGTCCTCATACAAAGTACTGTTTTGCCTGCCCGCCTGCCAGTCAGGTTGTGAGAATACAATTGCATTATGTATTTCATATGGATTTCCAATTATGTCCTAACAGCTCTCATCCGCTAGTGAGGCGGAGGGCCAGAACAGCGCCAGGCACCTGTAGCCGGGTGACATCATCTTAAAAGGGGCAACTGAGGAGCTTCACCCGAGAGGAAATAAAAAAAATTCTGTAGTCCCCCTTCACCAATAAACTAGTTACTTTGTTTTTTTGTACACTTTATTTTTATTTAATTTTATTTCAATATTTAATTTATATTTAAGTTATTGCATTTGTATTTATATTTAAGGGGAATCCTCGACTGAAGATGTTCTATTCAATTTATCTTTACATGTGCAGTGGGGAAAATAAGTATTTGGTACACTGCCGATTTTGCAAGTTTTACCACCTACAAAGAATGGAGAGATCTGTAATTTTTATCGTAAGTACACTTCACCTGTGAGAGAATCTAAAAATAAAATCCAGAAAATCACATTGTATGATTTTTACATAATTAAATTCCATTTTATTGCATGAAATAAGTATTTGGTCACCTACCAACCAGCAAGAATTCTGGCTCTCACAGACCTATTCATTTTTCTTTAAAAAAAAAACCTACTCTGCACTCATTACCTGTATTAATTACATCTGTTTGAAATTGTTACCTGTATAAAAGACACCTGTCCACACACTCAATCAGACGCCAACCTCTCCACCATGGCCAAGACCAAAGAGCTGTCTAAGGACACCAAGGACAAAATTGTAGACCTGGACAAGGCTGGGATGGGCTACAGGACAATAAGCAAGAAGCTTGGTGAGAAGGCAACAACTGTTGACACAATTATTAGAAAATGGAAGAAACACAAGATGACTGTCAATCTTCCTTGGTCTTGGGCTCCATGCAAAGTCTCGCCTCATGGGGTAAGGATGATTCTGGGAAAGGTCAGGAATCAGCCCTGAACTACGTTGGAGGACCTGGCCAATGGCCTGAAGAGAGCTGGGATCACAGTCTCAAACATTACCGTTAGTAGCACGCTGTAACATCCCTGGTGGCGTGCTTGCATAGTGCACCACCTCCCACTATGCAAGACCGCAATCTTACCTGTCTGTCCAGCCTGCAAATCTTGCTCCAGTTCATGCTGTGTGCATGTCTCTTGACTGACTGCTTAGGGCGGCGGCCCGGTTACTTCCTGATTCTTATAGCTGCTGTGGGCGCACCCCTAATGCGTCTCCAGCCTATTGCTGTGAGTCACTGGATATGTAAACCCCCTCCACCCAGAAGGAGGTGCCTGAGCAACACCTTCACTCAGTTTGTCTTTTCAACTGAATTGCCAGGTCTTGTCCTGTTATCTCTGACTTCTAGTCTGTTTCCGCCACTCTGGGGGCTGTATACCCAGGCCTGTTACCTGTGACTTCTAGTCTCTTTCCGCCACTCTGGGGGCTGTATACCCAGGCTCGTTCTTGTATCTCATTGCAGCAGCAGTTCCTGTCTGAACTGTATCCTAGCTTGTTACCTGTTTGTCTCTATGTCCGTACCTTCCCTTTACCTGCAGTATCTGAACCTGCACCTAACTCCAACTCGTTGTCTCTGTACTTCTGTTTGTGAGTTTTGTGTCCACTCGCTACTTCATAGTAAGTACCTTGTGTGTATCTGGTTCTGCTTGTCCCTTTTCCCTTCCTCCGTATATTCCTCCTGTGTTCTAGCCATCTTCCTGTATTTTCCAGTCTGTTCCATGTGAACAGAGCCCTGTCCTCTCTGCCTTGTCCACCGCACCTGCAGTTTCGCTCCGCTCTGACTTGCCCACCGCTCCGGCGGCTTCTCTCTGCTCTGACTTGCCCACTGCTCCGGCGGCTTCTCTCTGCTCTGCCTTGCTCACCGTGCCAGTGGTTTCTCTCTGCTCTGACTTGCCCACCGCTCCGGTGGCTTCTCTCTGCTCTGCCTTGCCCACCGCTCCAGCGGTTTCTTTCTGCTCTGCCTTTCCCACCACACCTGCGGTTTCGCTCTGCTCTGCCTTGTCCACCGAACCTGCGGTTTCGCTCTGCTCTGCCTTGTCCACCGCTCCGGTGGTTCCGCTCTGCTCTGCCTTGCCCACCGCACCTGCGGTTTTTGCTCCGTTCTGCTTGCTCACAGCACCAGCAGTTCCTCTCTGCTCTGCCTTGTCCTCCGCTCCAGCGGTTTCGCTTTACTCTGCTTGTCTACCGCATCTGCGGCTCTGTACCTGTCTCCCAGTCTGTACTGGACCCTATCCAGCCTGCGCTCCAACCTGCTAGTACCCCCCTGTCTGCACTTCACCCGTGCTTGCCAGTATCTCCCTGTCTGCACTCCAGACGTGCTTGCCAGAGCCCACCTGTCTGCATACCAGCTGTACTTGCCAGTACCTACCTGTCTGCATACCAGCCGTACTTGCCAATACCCACCTGCCTGTATGCCAGTCTAACCTGCCTGTTCCTGCATTCCCCGGGGTGGGTCAACAACTGTGACCGGGGTCTGACCTGGAGTCGCACCTGGTCCCTCTGCTCGGTTCCTCCTTGGTCCACAGAGTCGACTAAGCCGCCGTGCGACCTTGGTCAGATCGGGTTGATACTTAGTTACGCCCCTCCAGGCACTCCTCGGTTCATGGTACAGTGGGATCACTAATCACGCTCATGCCAGTCAGTCCGGGCGCGAGCGTAACACACGCTATGCCATCATGTATTAAAATCCTAAAGGGAACGCAAGGTCCCCCTGGTCACGCCAGCACATGTCCAGGCCCGTTTGAAGTTCACTAAATGACCATCTGGATGATCCAGAGGAGGCATGGGAGAAGGTCATGAGGTCGGGTGAGACTAAAATAGAACTTTTTGGTATCAACTCCACTCACCGTGTTTTGAGGAAGAAGGATGAATATAACCCCAAGAACACCAACCCAAGCATGAAGCATGGTGGAGGAAACATAATACTTTATGGGTCCTTTTATGCAAAGTGGACAGGACTACTGCACTGTATTGAAGGGAGGATGAATGGGATAATATATCGCAAGATTTTGGCCAACAACCTCCTTCCTTCAGTAAGAGCATTGAAGATGGGTCGTGGCTGGGTCTTCTAGCATGACAGTTTCCCAAAACACACAGCCAGGGCAACTAAGGAGTGGCTCCATAAGAAGCATTTCAAGGTCCTGGAGGGCCTGGCCAGTCTCCAGACCTGAACCCAATAGAACATCTTTGGAGGGAGCTGAAACTCAATGTTGCCCAGCGACAGCCCCAAAACCTGAAAGATCTGGAGAAGATCTGTATGGAGGAGGGGGCCAAAATCCCTGCTGTAGTGTGTGCAAACCTGGTCAAGAACTGCAGGAAATGTCTGACCTCCATAATTGCAAACAAAGGTTTCTGTACCAAATATTAAGTTCTGTTTTTCTATTGTATCAAATACTTTTTTCATGCCATAAAATGCAAATTAATTACGTAAAAATCATACAATGACATTTTCTGTATTTTATTTCTAGATTCTGTCTCTCACAGGTGAAGTGTACCTACGATAAAAACTACGGACCTCTCCATTCTTTGTAGGTTAGAAAACTTGCAAAATTGGCAGTGTATCAAATACTTATTTTCCCCACTATATATGGATATATAATTTTATTCTTTCTATCATCTATCTTTTATCTTTTATCTATTTATCTATCTATTATCTATATATCCATCTGTCTATACAGTATATGGCTATAAGTATAGCGTTAATCATTGAAGTTGGGTTTGTCCTTCAGTCCTGGCCACCTCATCCCCATCCGAATGCTGAGGAGCAGAGGGCATAAAAGTCACTAACACTCTGCTGACTCCATAACTGCAGAGTCCGGGCCTCCTCTGGTATCAGCACAAACACAGCGCCTCCGCAGGGACCTTCATGGCTGAGCAGTTATATGCCGCCTTACGTCACCAAGCCTGATGCTGAACGTCGGATGAAGTGGTGTAAAGCCGCCACCACTGGACTCTGGAGGAGACGTGTTCTGTGCAGTGATGGGTCACACTTCTCTATCTGCGTCTGATGGAGGAGTCTGGGTTTGGTGACGGAGAACGTTCCCCCCTGACCGCATTGTGCTGCTGTACAGATGGTGGAGGAGGATAATGCTCTGGGCTTTTATCAGGGGGCGGCCTCGGCTCTTTAGTTCCAGTGAAGGGAAATCCGAATTCTTCAGCAGAAGACATTGTGGACAATTGTACTTTCCAGCTTTGTGGGAACAGTTTGGGATTCGCCCTTTTCTGTTCCCCATGACTGTGCCCAGTGCACAAGCTCCATACAGACATGGAGGGGAGAACATGAGCGGCCGCACAGAGTCCGGACCTTAGCCCCATCCAACTTTTTGAAGAACTAGAACAGAGATTGTGAGCTCGGCCTCTCCCCCAAATCAGTGCCCAAAAATTTGTTGTGATTGGCAGCATCCTGGAGTGAGGGGTGAAAGCTCATGACCCCAGAGAAGACTCTGAAGAAACGCCCAGTTGCACTACAAGCAGAGATGTCACATACTGAGCCCCAAAACCAACAAATGTGCATATATCTGCAATAGTACTACGCAGCGTAAAACAGAAAAGAGCAGAAGAATCAGGAAAGCTCATGGATGTTTACATGGTACACAGTTACATTTTTTGAGCAAGTGATAGGTCCCCTTGTGCCTTCCAGATGTCCCTTATGGATGTAGTTGGGGTACTTCAGCAGAGGTCTGCCATCATTTGGGTTTGTTTTGTGAATTGCAAGAAACATTTTCCCTTCACCATGGGATTAGATTTGCATCTGCGAATTTGCAGACTTCAGAAACAATAAAAGTTGTAAAAGACTTGTAAAAGATGTAAAGACAAAGTACTTTTGAATGGTATCGATTATTTGATTACCATATCCTTATCGTCCCTAGATTTCACATCTCTTTTAAATTGTGAACCCATTTCAGAATCAGAAAAAATACATTCATTCTGTCACGAGATATAGATGGATCAGAATATACCCATGTCTTAAAACTTTGCACCTTTTATCAGACAAACACATAAAATCAGATATGAAATATTCTGAGGTGACATTTTGTCCTTTTACACCATTTCGTGATATAGAATATTGTTTTGTCCAATATTATTTTTGTGCACTTGATCAAGCAACTAAAGGTTTGTGCCACAAAATTATATTCTGAAGGTGATCTACCTGTCTATTTCTGTGAATGGAAATTTCAAAATGTTATTTGTATCGAGAAAACTAATATTTAGTATCATGGAACATAATTTTTTTTGTGATTGAAAAGTTACTTTTGTAAAGTTGGGTCGCACTTAGCAGCAACAACTGCAATCAAGTGTTTGCGATAAGTGGCAATGAGCCTTTTACAACGCTCTGGAGAAATTTTGGCTGCTCATTTTTGCAAAATTGTTGTAATTCAGAGACATTGGAGTGTTTCCGAGCATGAACCGCCTTTTTAAGCTCATGCCACAGCATCTCAATTGGATTAAGGTCAGGACTTTGACTAGGCCACTCCAAAGTCTTAATTTTGTTTTTCAAAAGCCATTCAGAGGTGGACTTGCTGGTGTGTTTTGGATGATTGTTCTGCTGCATAACCCAAGTGCACTTCAGCTCGAGGTCACAAAAAGATGGCCAGACATTCTCCTTCAGGATTTTTTGGTAGACAGCAGAATTCATGATTCCATTTACCACAGCAAGTCTTCCAGTTCCCGAAGCAGAAAAACAGCCCCAGACCATCACACTACCACCACCATATTTTACTGTTGGTATGATGTTCCTTTTCTTAAATTGTGTTACTTCTACGCCAGATATAATGGGACATACACCTTCCAAGAAGTTTTGTCTCATCAGTCCACAAAGTAATCTCCCAAAAGTCTTTGCGATCATCAAGATGTTTTCTGGCAAAACTGAGACGAGCCTTTATGTTCTCTTTGCTCAGCAAAGTTTTTGTCTTGGGACTCTGCCATGCATGCTATTTTTGTCCAGTCTTTTTCTTATGGTGGAGTCATGAACACTGACCTTAACTAAGGCAAGTGAGGCCTGCAGTTCTTTGGATGTTGTTGTGGGTCTTTTGTGACCTCTTGAATGAGTCGTTGCTGCGCTCTTGGGGTAATTTTGGTCAGCCGGTCACTGCTGGGAAGGTTCATCACTGTTCCATGTTATTGCCATTTGTGGATAATGGCTCTCACTGTGGTTCACTGGAGTCCCACAGCTTTGGAAATGACTTCATATCATTTTCCAGACTGATAGATCTCAATTACTTTGTTTCTCATTTGTTCCTGAATTTCTTTGGATCGCAGCATGATGTCTAGCTTTTGAGGATCTTTTGGTCTACTTCACTTTGTCAGGCAGGTCCTATTTAAGTGATTTTTTAATTGAGAACAGGTGTGGCAGTAATCAGGCCTGTGTGTGGCTAGGGAAATTGAACTCAGCTTCCCAAAGATGTGATAAACCACAGTTAATTTATGTTTTAGGTGGGGGGGAGGGGACAATCACTTTTTCACACAGGGCCCTGTAGGTTTGGATTTCTTTTTCCCTTAATAATGAAGACCTTCATTTAAAAACGGCATTTTCTGTTATTTGTGTTACCTTTGTCTAATATTTAAATTTGTTTTGTGATCTGGAACATTTAAGAACCATGCAAAAGAATAAGAAATCAGGAACGAGGGCAAACACTTTTTCACGTCACTGTATTAGGAAATGTTGAATGCAGAACAGAATATTTGGGGGATGGAAAGGGGTAGATACCTAAAATTCCTGCAGGGAAAATTGACTTCTATTTTCTCAGTTCAGTCATTCTTTTGTTCTTTGCACCTACAAGTCCTTTTCTCCAGAAGTCTGAGGAATGGGATCCCAGAGGAGAGGTAGCCGCTTGTTTTTTTTTCACGCAGTCAAGTGCAGTGATTGAAAAAAGTGCAGTTTTTTCAATTAATAAGTCAAAAACAGGAATTACAAACGACCATTTTGTGGCTCACCTATCAGTTCTGGAATCACAAGACCGAAGACACTAAAGGGACATAAAACATAGGGTTTATCAGTAAAAAAAAAAAAAAAAAGACTTTTTTGCAAATTCCCGAAATTATCTGGGGAAACAGGACACTTTCACTTGGTGGAGTGTAGAGAGACCTTGCCTGTGAAAAGAGCGGTGGGAGGAGGTTTCTGCTGCAGGGGGCTGTTTACAGTCTGCCCTAGGGCTCTGAGCTCTACCACCCTGTATGCTGTGATCATGCTCATGGTGGTATACAAATGCTCATGGCTGTATACAAAGTGAATACTGGAGGGGGGGGGACCCATCTTTGATGATATCGCAGGAGCCTCATACCAGACAAATAGCCCAGGATTACTGGAGGACCCCCCTGGCTGTCTGACAATATTCCTTGTAGTTAATTATGTATGTCCTAACAACTACCTATCTACTATTAGAATATATGCTAATTTATTGTTATATAGATAAACACTGTGCAATCACAGTTTTTTAAAAAAAAAAATTCCAAAAATTACATTAAATTGACATTTCAAATTAAATTAAATTAAAACTTGAATTGCATTTTTTTTTAAATAACGTAAAAAAAAAAAAAAAATCTGCAAACCAAAAAACAAAAAAACATTATTTACAAAAATCTTGTTTGAATTAAATATAAGTACAAAGGCATCAACCCTGTGCAAGAACATCACAGCTAAGAAAAAAAAAATCCAAATTAAAAATGCAATTTGTTTTGAATAATGTGAAAAAAATCAATACATAAAAAAACAACAACATTATTTACCCCCAAAAAATCTAGTTTGAATTAAATATAAGGAATAAAAATAACTGGCAAATTTTCTAACCCACACAACTTCTTTTTTTTTTTTATCATGATACGACCTCAAAGAAAAAAAAATATAGACAAATGCTTTTTTTCCGTAGGATAATAAGGAATATCCATTATCTGTTAATCTATAGGTGCACCAGCTCCCAAACTACCCACCCAAAAAAAAAACCAGCAACTCCATAAAGAAAAAAAAAAGCCACACGCAGCGTTTAAAGTCGGCATTATTTTTTGAATTTCATCATTTTTATGTTTTTGTTTTTTTTTTTCTTTTTGAAACTTGATTTTAATTTTGATGTTTTTTTTTTTTTTAAATCGAAAAATTTTGACTTGTGAATTTTGCAGCTTGAGGAGTCACCGGAGGACAAGGGCTGGCACGCTTGCTGCGTTTGTAATGGTCATCGGTCACTGAACTTCTGTAAATGGCCAGTAATGAGAGCGTCATTTACTCCCTGGGTTGAATGTGAACATTATCACTGTCACCCTCTTCTTTTGACTTTGGGCAGCCATGCGGATGAATCGGAGCGTACGCTGCTCGCAGCTCGGTCAGGGCAAAGCTTCGCCGAGACAATCCGTGGAGAAATTAGAAAGATTGCAGCTTAACAAAATCAATCAAGCCCCGAGAGATACAGATGTAGCAGACCCAAATCTGACATTTAACTGTTTCTTTTGTCCTCCATGATGGTTCTCTGCATTGGTTCGTATTAAAAACCAGTAATGCCTAGTGACAGTCATCCCTCCGACATCTGGGATCTACCAGGACTTTCTATAATTTTGCAAAAATTATGTTTTTAATATCATTTATAGTTTGTTTTTTGTTTTTTTATACAAAGCTCCAATTCCTCTTCATAGAACTTTTTGGGCGTTCTATTTGGGTATGAATTAAAATGTGTGAAGAGGCTCATGTCTCTTGAATTGGTTGCCAAAAATTAGATAAAACTCCACTGCTTTCTACAAAAACAGCGCCACCCCTGTCTACAGGTTGTGTCTAGTATTGCAACTCAGCCCCATTTAAATGAATTGTGTCGAGCTTCAGTTCCATCGCACAACCTTTAGACTGGCACTGGATTTGGAAGAAGGCAGTCAAGTTTTCTAATTCTTGACAGCCCTTTTAATAACGTTGGCGCATGCCTGACCGTCCGCTCTCCAAAAAGTCGAATGTACATCAACTGTGACCCGACGAGATTATATTATTTTGTGCCAATTTCTGGAATAAATAATAACAAATTTGCCAGCCGTAGGAGGCACCATCACCTGCCGCTAGGTTCATCCTTTTTTCTATCTTTTTTTTTTATATAAATTAGTGAGAGCGGTGGAAAACAGAGAGAATGGAGAGGCACAAATACGTGTCCCCTTATCCTCAGAAGCAGAGGTGACTCTTGGTCTTCCTTTCCTGGGGCGGTCCTCATGTGAGCCAGTTTCTTTGTAGCGCTTGATGGTTTTTGCAACTGCACTTGGGGACACTTTCAAAGTTTTCCCAATTATTCGCACTGACTGACCTTCATTTCTTAAAGTAATGATGGCCACTCGTTTTTCTTTGCTTAGCTGCTTTTTTCTTGCTATAATACAAATTCTAACAGTCTACTCAGTAGGACTATCAGCTGTGTATCCACCTGACTTCTGCACAACACAACTGATGGTCCCAACCCCATTTATAAGGCAAGAAACCCCACTTATTAAACCTTGCAGGGCACACCTGTGAAGTGAAGACCATTTCCGGTGACTACCTCTTGAAGCTCATCAAGAGAATGCCAAGAGTGTGCAAAGCAGTCATCAAAGCAAAAGGTGGCTACTTTGAAGAACCTAGAATATAAGACATATTTTCAGTTGTTTCACACTTTTTTGTTAAGTATATAATTCCACATGTGTTAATTCATAGTTTTGATGCCTTCAGTGTGAATGTACAATTTTCATAGTCATGAAAATACAGAAAAATCTTTAAATGACAAGGTGTGTCCAAACTTTTGGTCTGTACTGTATGTAGAGGTGTTATCAGTTATTGTACAGGAGGAGGAGGAGGTGAGCTGTGATATCACCTTTTGTGAATGATTTATCCTGCGTTACGTACTGTATATAGAGGTGTTATTAGTCATTGTACAGGAGGAGGAGGAGGTGAGCTGTGACATCCCCTATTGTGAATGGTGGATCCTGTGTTATCTACTGTATATAGAGGCGTTATCAGTCATTGTACAGGAGGTGGAGGAGGTGAGCTGTGATATGACCTATTGTGAATGGTGGATCCTGTGTTATCTACTGTATATAGAGGTGTTATCAGTCACTGTACAGGAGTAGGAGGAGGAGGTGAGCTGTGACATCACCTATTATGAATGGTGGACTCTGTGTTATCTACTGTATATAGAGGTGTTATCAGTCATTGTATAGGAGGAAGAGGTGAGCTGTGACATCACCTATTGTGAATGGTGGATCCTGTGTTATCTACTGTATATAGAGGTGTTATCAGTCATTGTACAGGAGGAAGAGGTGAGCTGTGACATCACCTATTGTGAATGGTGGGTGCTGTGTTAACTACTGTATATAGAGGTGTTATCAGTCATTGTACAGGAGGAAGAGGTGAGCTGTGACATCACCTATTGTGAATGGTGGATCCTGTGTAATCTACTGTATATAGAGGTGTTATCAGTCATTGTACAGGAGGAAAAGGTGAGCTGTAACATCACCTATTGTGAATGGTGGATCCTGTGTTATCTACTGTATATAGAGGTGTTATCAGTCATTATACAGGAGGAGGAGGTGAGCTGTGACATCACCTATTGTGAATGGTGGATCCTGTGTTATCTGCTGTATATAGAGGTGTTATCAGTCATTGTACAGGAGGTGGAGGAGGTGAGCTGTGACATCACCTATTGTGAATGGTGGATCCTGTGTTATCTACTGTATATAGAGGTGTTATCAGTCATTGTACAGGAGGTGGAGGAGGTGAGCTGTGACATCACCTATTGTGAATGGTGGATCCTGTGTTATCTACTGTATATAGAGGTGTTACCAGTAATTATACAGGAGGAGGAGGTGAGCTGTGACATCACCTATTGTGAATGGTGGATCCTGTGTTATCTGCTGTATATAGAGGTGTTAGCAGTCATTGTACAGGAGAGGGAGGAGGTGAGCTGTTACATCACCTATTGTGAATGGTGGATCATGTGTTATCTACTGTATATAGAGGTGTTATCAGTCATTGTACAGGAGGAAGATGTGAGCTGTGACATCACCTATTGTGAATGGTGGATCCTGTGTTATCTACTGTATATAGAGGTGTTATCAGTCATTGTACAGGAGGAAGAGGTGAGCTGTGACATCACCTATTGTGAATGGTGGATCCTGTGTTATCTACTGTATATAGAGGTGTTATCAGTCATTGTACAGGAGGAGGAGGTGAGCTGTGACATCACCTATTGTGAATGGTGGATCCTGTGTTATCTACTATATATAGAGGTGTTATCAGTCATTGTACAGGAGGAAGAGGTGAGCTGTGACATCACCTTTTGTGAATGATCCTGTGTTATCTACTGTATATAGAGGTGTTATCAGTCATTATACAGGAGGAGGAGGTGAGCTGTGACATCACCTATTGTGAATGGTGGATCCTGTGTTATCTACTATATATAGAGGTGTTATCAGTCATTGTACAGGAGGAAGAGGTGAGCTGTGACATCACCTTTTGTGAATGATCCTGTGTTATCTACTGTATATAGAGGTGTTATCAGTCATTATACAGGAGGAGGAGGTGAGCTGTGACATCACCTATTGTGAATGGTGGATCATGTGTTATCTACTGTATATAGAGGTGTTATCAGTCACTGTACAGGAGTAGGAGGAGGAGGTGAGCTGTGATATCACCTATTTGGAATGATTGATCCTGTGTATATAGGTGTTATCAGTCATTGTAATCCTGACATTTTTTTTTTAGAAATAAATGTGATGCCAAAACTGGGTTTAAGTAATATGTCATCTTAGATAATAACTTAATTTTAAGGGGTTGGGGCAGTCGCTGACTGTTATCCATTGATCTTGATAAAGTAGACACTGGCCAGGATCATTCACAGCTCCCTACTCCAGGGTCCTCTTCACCTTCAGGTGCCAATACTGACCAGCAAAAGTACCCTATGTGGAACCCAGAAGGGAAGAGAATCTCAGAGGAGTAAGTCATCTCGGCTCTGAATTTATGAATTTAGGTGTATGATTTGGTCTGTATTCTGGTCTAGAGTCTGAATTGCTCTGGGGTTCTGGATAGAGAATATTAATTCGATTTCTGGTGCCTTGGCCAGGTGTCCAGTCCGGTTCTCCATGGCTGCTGGTCTTCGCGTCCGGTCCTGGCATCATGGGCGACTCTGATACTTAGTTAGCTCCCATGACTCCATGAGTTCTGGAATGAAGTCAGAATTTTTTCGGACATCCCAAAAAAATGTAGGGTCTTGGATGAATTAAGTTTAGGGTCTGGTATATGGTATGAATTAATATTAGAGTTTGAATATATTTTGGGGTCTTATTAAAAAATGGCCATATATGGCAACACAACGTAACTCAAGGTCAGCCATGTTGGAAGTTGTATTTCCGCATGGAGTGAGGTGACCATTCAAAAAGATTTTGTGGGACCCCGCATATTCTCGTTACGCCCCTGATTACAGTTCTTCTTTTAGACTATAGGGGGCATCCTGTTAAAAAGTGCGTAGGAAATGAAATGACAGCCCCTCTAAGAAGTCACCTTATAATTTACACAGCAAAGTGAGGATTATAAGACAATAGTCAGCGACAACTTGTCAGATCTTTCTATTATATTCGGGAGCATTGTGTTTCTTATTGTACCCTTCGCCGTGGAGCTGA
The DNA here is from genome assembly GCF_046119375.1 of Phyllobates terribilis. Lineage (NCBI taxonomy): Eukaryota > Metazoa > Chordata > Amphibia > Anura > Dendrobatidae > Phyllobates > Phyllobates terribilis. Next base: position 568,930,857 of record NW_027362761.1, read on the forward strand.
CACCTAATTTCCTTGTGTTATGAATACATTCGTGTGCTCTTCATACAAACATAATAAAAGCACATTGACGTCAGCGCAATGATTGACGCCTCGCTCTAATCATCAGCCGATGTGCATGTGATATAATTATATAGAATCGCACAATATAATAACGCAGCTGCAGGTATTTTATAGAATGGTGAAGAGCATAGTCCTGTGCACTAAGGAGAAAAAGAACATTAAAATTAGTCAGATAAAATAGGAACAAAAAAAAAACATCAAATAAGTTATTAAATAAATTTACAAACATCAAAAAGCAGTCAAATTTATTGATAAAAAAAATAATCAAACAAATAATCAAAAATAGAAAACATCAGAAAGTAATAAAATGGGTCTATTTGGTTTAACTCTTTGTTGTTTGTGAGTGTGGTGAAAAACTTAATTTGATACCTATATGAAGCCGACATACTTGAGTTATGTCACGAAGAAATTAAAATGAATATTTGCTTTTTGTCATGTAAAAAATTATACGAAGAAAAATTATTTCAGAACTTTTTCCCACCTTTAATGTCGCCCACAATCTTTACAAATCTATTGGGAAACAAACTAAAATCATTTTTGAGGGGTAGAATAAAAATAGCAAAACTAAAATAACATGGTAGCATAAGTGTGAACACCCTGTTATAATTAGGGATGTGGTTGTGTTCAGAATTAGCCAATCACATTTACTCTCATGTTACATAGTAGTCAGGGCACAGTCGCCATCATTACAATGATTCCGATTAACCCCATATAAAATTTAGCTGTTCTAGGAGGATTTTCTTGATATTTATTTAGTTGTATTTTACAACAAAAGCCATGATCTGTAAACAGCTGACAACACAGCAAAGGGATCTCATTATTGAAAGTTATCAGTCAGGAGAAGGGTACGAACATTTTTCCAAGACATTAGATATACCATGGACCACTGTGAAGACATCATCAAGAAGTGGCTTAAATGTGGCACCACAGTGACAAACAGTTAGGTCCAGAAGTATTTGGACAGTGAAACAAGTTTTGGCATTTTAGCTGTTTACCAAAGCATATTTAAGATACAGTTATATAATCAATATGGGCTTTAAGTGCCGACTATCAGCTTTAATTTGAGGGTATTCACTTTCCAATTGGAGTAAGTGTTTAGGAATTACAGCTATTTAATATGTAGTAGCCTCTTTTTAAAGGGACCAAAAGTAATTGGACAATAATATCAAAAGCTGTTTAATGAGCTGCATTGGCTATTCCCTCATTAATCCATCTCAAATTAAGCAGGTAAAAGGTCTGGAGTTGATTCCAGGTGTGGCATTTGCATTTAGAAGTTGTTGCTCTGAACCCACAACATGCGGCCAAAGAGGCTCTCAATTGAAAAGAAACAGACCATAGTTAGGCTGACAAAAGAAGAAATCCATCAGACAGATAGCAGGAATGTTAGGAGTGGCCAAATCAGTTTGGTACATTCTGCAAAAAAAGCGCACTGGTGAGCTTGGGAACTCAAAAAAGTCTGGACATCCACGGAAGACAACACTGGTGGATGATCGCAGAATCCTTTTCATGGTGAAGAAAAACTCCTTCATAACATCCACCCAAGTGAAGAAGATTCTCCAGTAAGTCGGCGTTTCACTATCTAAGTCTACCATAAAGAGGGATTTCATGAGATCAAATACAGAGGGTTCACCACAAGGTGCAAACCACTAATCAGCCTTAAAAATAAAAAGGTCGGACTAGACGTTGCCAAAAAACATCTAAAGAAGCCGCCCAGTTCTGGAAGAACAAAGCTAAGATCAACCTGTACCAGAATGATTGTGTTAGAACTCTCCTGTTAATTTTTTTCTATTTTGTGGTCACGTGACCTGCTGCCTATTTATTCCAGCTCCGCCCTTCTGGCTTTGTTGGACTTCAGTGTTATTTGACTCTCTCTCTAGCCAGGTGCTTTTGTACCTATCTCTCTAGTTCGTTTGGTCCTTTGGACCTCTAAGTACTTTTTGTCTGTTTGTCTTTTTGCTCCGCTACAACTTCTGCTAGGAGGTGTCCAATTTTGTCCCAGTCCTTAGTTCTTTTAGGGACCCCTCCCTTATATCTATAGGTCTGCGTTCAGACTAGCTGAGGACGAAGGCGGGTCTGTTCACAAGGAACAGGTCGCCCGCTGCAACGTAGGGAATCAGCTTAGTCTTATTGTAGGGATAGCTTTCTCCTTTCTTTCCTTAGTTCTTGTAGCAGATCATAACAGATGGGAAGAAGAAAGTAGGAGAAGGCTTGTGACGGCTCATGATCCTCTGCACACCACTTCCCCTGTAACACATGGTGGAGGCAGTGTGATGGCGCGGGCATGCATGGCTTTCAATGGTGCTGGGTCACTAGTGTTTATTGATTATGTGACTGAAGACAGAAGTGGTCGGATGAATTCTGAAGTATACAGGGCGATACTTTCTGCTCAGATTCAGCCAAATGCAGCAAGGTTGATTGGACGGCGCTTCATAGAACCGATGGATAATGACTCAAAACACTGTGAAAGCAAAGAAGTGGAATATTCTGCAATGGCTGAGTCAATCAACAGATCTCAACCCCATCGAGCAGCATTTCACAGGCTTAAGACAAAACTTAAGGCAGAAAGACGCAAAAACTGAAGTCAGCCGCAGTAAAGGCGGCAAAGTATCAAAAAGGAGGAAACCCAGCGTTTTGTGATGTCCTTGGCTTCCAGACTTCAGGCAGTAATTACCTGCAAAGGATTCTCTACAAAGTATAAAAAATTTATATTTTATTTATGGTAGAGTTAATTTGTCCAATTTCTTTTGATCTCCTGAAATCAGGAGGCTTTGTTGAAAAATATTTGCAATTCCTAAACGTTTCACTGGATATTTTTGTTCAACCCCTTTATTTAAACCTGAAACTCTTCACTTCAATTATATCTGTTGTTTCATTTTAAATCAGATTTAGTGTCCTGCAGAGCTGAAAACACTAATATTCGGTCACTGTACAAGTATTTCTGGACCTAACTGTACCTAGAACTGGACATCCCTCAAAGCTGGGAGGCCTACAGCAACATGAAAGGATCTGCAGGAATTTCTGGCAAGTACTGTTTGTGTAGTGCATGTGATCACAATCTCCCGTATTCATCATATTTCTTGTGTGGGATCTGGCAGCAAGACTGTAGCCTTTTCTTACAAAGAAAAACATTCAAGTCCGGCTATGTTTTGTCAAAACCTACATCATGTCTGCCAAAAGCATGTGGGAAAATGTGTTATGGTCTGCTAAAACCAAAGATAAAATTTTTGGCCATAATTCCAAAAAGTATGTTTGGCGCAAAGACAACACTACCCATTTACAAAAGAACACCATACCAACAGTAATGCATGGTGGAGGTAGCATTATGCTTTGGGGTGACTTTTGTTGGTGGCTGGAACTAGGCCTTTAGTCAAGGTAGAGCGAATTCTGAAAAGTTCCTAATATCAATCAGTTTTGCAACAAAACCTTCAGGCCTCTTCTAAAAAGCTGAAGATGAATTTCACCTTTGAGCACTACAATGACCATAAGCGACCACCAAATCAGCAAAAGAATGACTTCACCAGTTGAAGATCAAAGTTTTGGCATGGCCCAGCCAGAGCCCAGGCCTGAATCCAAGAGAAAATCTGTGGTGACCTGAAGATGGCGCTGTATCCAGGAGATGCCCATATTTATGCAACTACGTTATTTTAGTTATTTTTCTTTTTCCACCCAAAAAGATTTCAGTTTTTGTTTTACAAAGAATTTGTACAGATTATGGCTGACATTAAGGCTGGGTGCACACGATGAGTTTTTCATGCTGCATAAGTCAGAAACGCAGTGTCTTACAGTTCCAGCAGAGTGGATGGATTTATAGAAAGCCTGGTGGAAAACATACGTGCCAAACTTGGTGCCGATAGGTCCAGTCGTTTGGCCATGCATAAGGAAGAGACAACAGAAATTAAATTTGATATATATAAAGATAGAATTAAAAAAAAATATCAAAAATAATAATAAAAAATAGTAAAAAACAGCAAAACAGTAATCGAATAAATTAAAGAAAAATCTAAAACATCAAAAAGTAAATAAATTAAAAACATAAAAACTAATTGAATAAAATAATAAAAAAACCCTAATCAAATAAATTACAACAGTTTTCCACAGCTTTGTCCGGCCCTTTGAAGGCCATGTCAGCAGCTGATGCCATGGTGTAAGAAGAAAGACAGATGCTCCTCAAGGTGGTAGGGACCCTTGACCTTTCTGTAGTGCAGTATTACTGGCCATTCATCATATGGTCACTCACCAAGAAATCCTAGCCATTTAACAGCCAGTGAAACATTATCCATTGACTTCATTGATTAAGATTGGGGAGGGGGGGATAAAAAAAAAACACCCATCCCCCTCACGGACACTTCTGAGTGAGACGCTTTCTTTCAAAGTTAAACACCAAAATTAAAAGCCGCAAGTCGGGTGATGGGATGGATTTCTTGTCAACGTAATAAAATGATCTTCAAATCCAAAACAGTGATTCATATGAGCTCTGTCACCTCTTACATGATGGCACGGTCATGGGGGGGCAACCTGGCCCCAGGGTTGGTTTCTGTAGCGCGAAGGAAAAAGTATTTTATTCTTTTATTGTAAAGTATTAAATGGGAATTCCAACTTTATCAGACTCTGTAAACATTCTGAGACAGGATGGACATCTGTCATTAATTATCGTGGCCAAAATTGCTGCCTCTTGCCCCCTGTCCACCTCATTGAGTCACAGATTCAACACCATCCAGTTCTGGCTAGGACTACTCCCAAAATGCCAGTGTACACCCAAATTGATCCAGTTGACCCTAATTACCTGAGAGACCCTTTCATTGTTCATTGGTAAGCCATGTGGACTGCAACATGGAGGGGAGAGGTTCATTTCGGCAGGTATGCCATACGTCTCTGAAGTCAATGGTTAGATTATGGACACAGAGGAGGACCGCACTCAATGGCACCTAGGTCTTCTTTCTCCATAATCACCTTGTCGGTCCTCTAACCCCAATGTTTGACACTTAAAGGTTTTTTTTATTCTTAGTCTTTGTTGTATACTTCTTGTAAACTGATGAGAGAAAGATGGAAGTCAGCGGCAAGGTCCATGTATCAACATACCTCCAGAGAAACTTATGCAGATGCAGTTAAAGGGCATCTGTCAGTAGGATCAACCCTCCTAAGCCGCCTATATGGGCATGTAGGTCATATGAAGCTGAATAATATGATATTTTGATTTCTGCAATATGATGTACTATTCCAGAGAAATTATTGTTTTTCTTAATATGTAAATGAGCTGTTAAGATCTATTTGCGGGACATAGATCTCCCTGATAATTTGCTTCCAGAGCTTAATTGAAAAAGGAGGCGTCACCAGTGTGAGACATGAAAATCAGGAGAGCAGACTGTCAGTCATTACATGTCCCACACTGGTAACGCCTCCTTTCAATTAAGCTCTGGAGGCAGATTCTCAAGGAGACCTATGTCCCACCCATAGATCTTAACAGCTTATTTATGTGCTTAGAAAAACATGGATTTCTCTCGAACGAGACATTGGATCTCAGATATCCAGGTATCATTTTATTCAGCTTCCTTTGACCGGTGTTCCTATATAGATGACTTAGGAGGGCTGATTCTACTGACATATTCCCTTTAAGGCCCCCATACATATTAGAATAACATCAGCCGAAGACGCCAATATTGTTGGGCTCGGTCAACAGTCTACTGTTTATGGGGGCCTCCTGAGTCTACCCTGACAGATGATGTCGGGCGAGAGAAGGATCTAACACATCAGATTTCCAATCCTTTTGATCTTTGGGAGATAAGCTGATAAGACAAGCTGCCGCCAGAGGAGTCTGGCAGTAGCTCTCCCTGTGATATCTACTGTATATAGAGCTGTTATCAGTCATTGTACGGTAGAAGGAGGTGAGCTGCGACATCACCTATTGTGAATGGTGGATCCTGTGTTATCTACTGTATATAGAGCTATTATCTGTCATTGTACAGTAGAAGGAGGTGAGCTGTGACAATCTATTGTGAATGGTGGATCCTGTGTTATCTACTGTATATAGAGATGTTATCAGTCATTGTACAGTAGAAGGAGGTGAGCTGTGACATCATCTATTGTGAGTGGTGGATCCTGTGTTATCTACTGTAAATAGAGCTGTTATCAGTCATTGTACAGTAGGAGGTGAGCTGTGACATCACCTATTGTGAATTGTGGATCCTGTGTTATCTACTGTATATAGAGATGTTATCAGTCATTGTACAGTAGAAGGAGGTGAGCTGTGACATCATCTATTGTGAATGGTGGATCCTGTGTTATCTACTGTAAATAGATCTGTTATCAGTCATTGTACAGTAGAAGGAGGTGAGCTGTGACATCACCTATTGTGAATGGTGGATCCTGTGTTATCTACTGTATATAGAGCTGTTATCAGTCATTGTACAGTAGAAGGAGGTGAGCTGTGACATCACCTATTGTGAATGGTGGATCCTGTGTTATCTACTGTATATAGAGCTGTTATCAGTCATTGTTCAGTAGAAGGAGGTGAGCTGTGACATCACCTATTGTGAATGGTGGATCCTGTGTTATCTACTGTATATAGAGCTGTTATCAGTCATTGTACAGTAGGAGGTGAGCTGTGACATCACCTATTGTGAATGGTGGATCTTGTGTTATCTACTGTATATAGAGCTGTTATCAGTCATTGTACAGTAGAAGGAGGCGAGCTGTGACATCACCTATTGTGAATGGTGGATCCTGTGTTATCTACTGTATATAGAGATGTCATCAGTCATTGTACAGTAGAAGGAGGTGAGCTGTGACATCATATATTGTGAATGGTGGATCCTGTGTTATAGACTGTATATAGAGCTGTTATCAGTCATTGTACAGTAGAAGGAGGTGAGCTGTGACATCACCTATTGTGAATGGTGGATCCTGTGTTATCTACTGTATATAGAGCTGTTATCAGTCATTGTACAGTAGAAGGAGGTGAGCTGTGACATCACCTATTGTGAATGGTGGATCCTGTGTTATCTACTGTATATAGAGCTGTTATCAGTCATTGTACAGTAGAAGGAGGTGAGCTGTGACATCACCTATTGTGAATGGTGGATCCTGTGTTATATACTGTATATAGAGCTGTTATCAGTCATTGTACAGTAGAAGGAGGTGAGCTGTGACATCACCTATTGTGAATGGTGGATCCTGTGTTATCTACTGTATATAGAGCTGTTATCAGTCATTGTACAGTAGAAGGAGGTGAGCTGTGACATCATCTATTGTGAATGGTGGATCCTGTGTTATCTACTGTATATAGAGCTGTTATCAGTCATTGTACAGTAGAAGGAGGTGAGCTGTGACATCACCTATTGTGAATGGTGGATCCTGTGTTATCTACTGTATATAGAGCTGTAATCAGTCATTGTACAGTAGAAGGAGGTGAGCTGTGACATCATCTATTGTGAAGGGTGGATCCTGTGTTATCTACTGTATATAGAGCTGTTATCAGTCATTGTACAGTAGGAGGTGAGCTGTGACATCACCTATTGTGAATGGTGGATCCTGTGTTATCTACTGTATATAGAGCTGTTATCAGTCATTGTACTGGAGGAGGAGGTGAGCTGTGACATCACCTATTGTGAATGGTGGATCCTGTGTAATCTACTGTATATAGAGTTGTTATCAGTCATTGTACAGGAGGAGGAGGAGGTGAGCTGTGACATTGCCTATTGTGAATGGGGTATCCTGTGTTATCTACTGTATATAGAGGTGTTATCAGTCATTGTACAGGAGGAGGAGGTGAGCTGTGACATTACCTATTGTGAATGGTGGATCCTGTGTTATCTACTGCATATAGAGATGTTATCAGTCATTGTACAGAAGGAGGAGGAAGTGAGCTGTGACATCCCCTATTGTGAATGGTGGATCCTGTGTTATCTACTGTATATAGAGGTATCAGTCATTGTACGGGAGGAGGAGGAGGTGAGCTGTGACATCACCTATTGTGAGTGGTGGATCCTGTGTTATCTACTGTATATAGAGGTGTTATCAGTCGTTGTACAGGAGGAGGAGGTGAGCTGTGACATCACCTATTGTGAATGGTGGATCCTGTGTTATCTACTGTATATAGAGGTGTTATCAGTCATTGTACAGGAGGAGGTGAGCTGTGACATCACCTATTGTGAATTGTGGATTCTATATCATGTACTGTATATAGAGGTGTTATCAGTCATTGTAATCCTCTTGGTGATAATAATGACAGTGTATATACTGATGGTAGGTCTGCCCCAAATTAAATTGATAATTCTAAAATATTTTATATGCAGAGAATGTACATTTTTTTGAAAAAGAACAAACCACCCAACAAATATGCTACTTTAGGTAGAGTCCAGCCTCTCTGGATGTGCTGCAGATATGCGGTGTCCATACTGTTCCCATCTCCACAGAATATTAGATTACAATACATGTAGATGAACATGCTAAAATAATCTACATGGAATTCAGTGCATTTTGTGTATTTTTCAAATTATGTTGCAGCTTTGTAGTGGATTTTAATCAAGGATTTCACCCATTCAATGTACTGGGCTGAAATCCATTTTGAATCCACGGCACAATACATGGCGTGTTACATAGTAAAAATAATTCATGGGAATGATAGCATTACACTTCATATGGAGTACTAAAAAATATATATATAAATTTATTGAGCTATCTATATTGGACTAAACAAGGCCAATCGCTATATAACCAGAAGCATGCAAAAGACCGAAGGAACGATGATCAAGAGGCCACAGAATATTGTACATAAAAAGGAATCTTTATTAACAAATACTGAACAGGAAAAATGGGGGAAACAAGTGCAAAATGTGCAGGCAACTGTGTGCACAAGGGCGTGCAGCATTGGAGTCAATATACACTGCTCAAAAAAATAAAGGAAACACTTAAACAACAGAATATAACTCCAAGTAAATCAAACTTCTGTGAAATCAAACTGTCCACTTAGGAAGCAACACTGATTGACAGTCAATTTCACATGCTGTTGTGCAAATGGAATAGACAATAGATGGAAATTATTGGCAATTATCAAGACACCCTCAATAAAGGAATGGTTCTGCAGGTGGGGACCACAGACCACATCTCAGTACCAATGCTTTCTGGCTGATGTTTTGGTCACTTTTGAATGTTGGTTGTGCTTTCACACTCGTGGTAGCATAAGACGGACTCCACAACCCACAGAAGTTGCTCAGGTAGTGCAGCTCATCCAGGATGGCACATCAATGCGAGCTGTGGCAAGAAGGTTTGCTGTGTGTCAGCGTAGTGTCCAGAGGCTGGGGGCGCTACCAGGAGACAGGCCAGTACACCAGGAGACATGGAGGGGGCCGTAGGAGGGCAACAACCCAGCAGCAGGTCTGCTACCTCCGCCTTTGTGCAAGGAGGAACAGGAGGAGCACTTCCAGAGCCCTGCAAAATTACCTCCAGCAGGCCACAAATGTGCATGTGTCTGCACAAACGGTTAGAAACCGACTCCATGATGGTGGTATGAGGCCCCGACGTCCACAGATGGGGGTTGTGCTCACAGCCCAATGACGCACCCCTGGGCCTGTGTTGCGCAGCATTGCGCACGCGGGAGCTTACCCGGAGCCAGATCTGTTGAGGGTTGTAGTCTCGTGGCGGTGACCCGGTCCATGCCCAGGGAGTCAGACTAAGTGGCGCTGTATTAGTGGTAGATGTTGTACGACTACGCCACCCGTTGAATGCAGCGAAGGAGCTGCCGCTGCAGGGCAGACCGCTGAGGCCGGTGGTAGGATTGTGCAGCGTGATAGTATCACCCCCAACGGGAGGGGTATGGCCTCAGGGCAGCCCACGTGGATGATGGGGGTAGCAGGAACCACTCGGAGACGGTACGGTGTAGTTCAGGGTCTTTACTGGTGACAAAGATAGACCCTCCCGGAGTACTGGCTAGCGATTGGGGCCTGGTCAGTCCTTGAGCAGATGGGATCTCCCCTAGCCAGGCGGAGTTGTAGGCCTCCCAAACTAACTGTACTCTTCTGGCTACCTTGCTAGAGGCGGGTATAAGTAGCCCACGTCCCTGAGTGTACCGTGTGGTGCTCACCCGTATGGCCGGTGACTCGGGGCCTTCTAGTAGCTTCCGCTCCACGACGGCGGTGCTGGTCCCACGCGTGTGACCGTGCCTTCGGGTTTCTTTGCCAGAGGACCTGAAATCCCCTGCCGGTCGGTTTCTGCTGCTGGATAGGAGTTAGTCCCCACAGCCTCGGACTCCGGGTCCGGTGATAGCTTCTCAGTCAGGGCGAGCTCTGCAGCTGCCAGCCCCTGACTCTTTGTAGTACTGCTCCCACAGAGCTCCTGTTGTTTCTTCCTATGCTGCTTCTCTTCTCTGTCTCTACTTCTTCTCTACTCACTAACCCTGCCTCAGCCCTAGGTTTATATAGGGGAAGTTCTTCCCCTCCCAGGACTGGGCAGGAGGTGTGGCATGCACAGGATCCCTGACCAAGAGACCTCCCACCTGCTCTCAGACATAACATTGCCGTTACTGTGGAAACCAGACCCCTGGGGTGCCACATTCCCCCCTAGTGAAATTTAGTACTCTGGGACTAAACATATTTTTAGAAAAACATAACAAGGTATAAACAATAATAATACAATAAGAAAAACACATAAAGATGGTTACGGCGTGTCCGCAACCGGGTGCAGTCTTTGAAGAAAAGCAAGGTGTCCATTTCACCAAAACAGGGAGACGTAACCAGGTAGGGGTCTGTCCTGCCCCGAGTCCTTAACAGTCTTTAGTCCATTCCTAGGTTACGCTCCAACCATGTACAAGGATTCCCGGTAAATCCACCAAGGACTCCTATAAATAACTAGAAACACATAATTATACACAAGCAACAAGAAAAACAGGTAACCACAAATAAAACAATTTATACACTTCAAATCCTCCAACGTGCGGGTAACTGGCCTCTAGTGGCCCTAGTGGACCTACGGAGCTGACTGTCTAGCCCTGAACTACAGGGTGTAGGAGCTGTCAAGGGTAAACTGGGCAGCTGTCTACCGGCTCTTTGGCTCACTAGGGGTACGGCAGGCTCACTATAAGCAGAGGGTTGATCCTCCTGTTCTGCTTGTGTGAAGTCTTCTGCCTACTGGACCGGCTGCTCTTCCAGCTCTACCTGTTGCTCCGTAGGCACTTGGGATGCTGGTTGGAGGAACGTGAGGACGGGTACCACAACTGCACCATTGACTTGAGTCCAGGACCGAGGGAAGTCTCCGAGCACAGTACTAACCATATCCTCCCTTTCCTCTACGGGTCGATGATCTTCTTGTTCCTCTTCAGGGTTCCGTAGCTGTTCAGGACACTTCTTCAGGTGATCCCGGGATACAATGGCTATGGTCTCCCCTCCGTCTTTACTGATGGTACAGACTTTCGGGTTCTCGTGGCTTGAGGGCAGTACGGTGTACGGGTCCTTCTCCCACTGGTCGTCCAACTTGTGGAGCCGTCTTTTCCTCTTCAAGACCTGCTCTCCGGGTACCAGGGGAACAGCGGGAGCATACTGGTTGTAAGTTTTCTCTTGTCTTTCCCTAGCCTGACAGAGACTTCGCTCCACGCTCTCCTGTACTTTCCGGTACTGCTGCTGCCTCTCTGTGTCCCAGTCTGCTTCTGGTGAAGTGTCCTCGGGTGTCAGGACTCCCATTTCCAGGTCAACAGGTAACTTACCAGGTCTCGCCCTCATTAGGTAAGCCGGGGTACAGTTGGTGGAACCTACCGGGATGTGGTTGTATAGGTCCACCAGATCGGGCAGCTTCTCAGGCCACAGACTGCGTTCTTCCAGGGGCAACGTTTTCAGGAGATCCATTACCACCTGGTTCATTTTCTCACAAAGTCCATTAGTTTGCGGATGATAGGGTGTCGTCCTTATCTTCCGGCAGCCATACAGATTGCAGAATTCCTGGAAGACCTCCGCTTCAAAGGCAGGTCCCTGGTCCGTCAGCACTTGGTCCGGGTACCCGTGTGGACGGCAGAAGTGCTGCTGGAAGGCTCTAGCTGCTGTTTGAACCGTTAAGTCCTTAACGGGGACGACAACCAAGAACCGGGAGTAATGATCCACAATGGTTAACGCGTAGACGTAGCCACTTTTGCTTGGGGTCAGTTTTACATGATCCAAGGCTACCAGTTCCAACGGCTGCCGGGTGACGATGGACTGCAGGGGAGTCTTCTGGCTGGCACGGTCCTTCCTTCTTAGGTTGCACGGGCCACAGTCTCTGCACCACCTCTCGATGGTTCCCCTCATGCCTACCCAGTGGAACCGCCCACGCAGCAGGAACTCCAGCTTCTTCCATCCGAAGTGTCCAGCCCCGTCGTGGTATGCCTCCATCACCATGGCTGCGTCTCTCCGTGGCACCACTACTTGCCAGATTAGTTCATGCGTCCGGGAGTTAACCATTCTGCGGCACAACTTCCCCTTGTAAAGGAACAGTCGACTCTTCTCAGCCCACAGTTGCTTGGCTTCCTCCGGAGCGTCTGGGTCAAGGCGAGCCTCTGGCCGAGTCAGCATCTCCTTCACCAGCCGGACGGCAGGGTCACTGTCTTGCGTTTCCTCCCAGTTGTAGTGAGGCAAGGGGTTAAACGTAGCGGCTTGCTTACTCCTTACCCGATGGGAATACTGGATAGTCCCATGACGGTGGAACGCGGGGAGTTCGACTTCTTCCAGTCCCTCTGGATCTTCTCCTACGTCCGGTAGGTTTGGCATCCTGGACAGGGCGTCCGCGTTGGTATTGGAGCGTCCTGCCCGGTATTTGATTGTGAACTCGTAGTTGGACAGACGGGCCATCCATCTCTGCTCTAGGGCACCGAGTCTTGCCGTGTCCAGGTGTGTCAATGGGTTGTTATCCGTGTACACGGTGAACCGGGAAGAAGCGAGGTAGTGCTTAAAGCGTTCCGTGACTGCCCACACCACTGCCAGGAACTCTAGCTTAAATGAGCTGTAATTCTCAGGGTTTCTTTCGGTGGGTCGCAGTTTTCGGCTAGCGTAAGCGATTACTCGTTCTTTCCCCTGCTGGATCTGGGACAGTACGGCTCCTAGCCCGATGTTACTTGCGTCGGTGTAGAGGATAAAGGGCTGGCTGTAATCAGGGTACGCCAGGATTTCATCCCCCGTGAGGGCCATCTTCAGCTGGCGGAAGGACTCTTCTTCTAACTTCTCCCATTTGAAGGGCGGCTTCTGGTTCTTGGCCTTCCGGGACTGGCCTATCAGGAGGTCCTGCATAGGAGCTGCCTTTTTGGTGAAACCGGGGATGAATCTGCGGTAATAGCCTACCAACCTGAGGAACTGCCGCACTTCCTTTACACTGGAGGGACTTGGCCATTCCTTAATTGCGGTGATCTTATCAGGGTCGGGAGCCACTCCGTCAGCGCTCACCACGTGTCCCAGGTACTGCACCTTTGGTTTCAAGAGGTGACACTTGGAGGGTTTTACCTTTAAGCCGTAGCTTGCCAGAGCTTCGAACACTTCCGCCAGGTGTTTCAGGTGGTCCTCATAAGTCTTGGAATATACGATGACATCGTCCAGGTACAACAGGACCGTCTCGAAGTTTCTGTGGCCCAGACAGCACTCCATTAATCGTTGGAAGGTTCCCGGTGCGTTGCAGAGTCCGAACGGCATACAGGTAAACTCGCTAAGTCCCATCGGGGTGGTGAATGCGGTCTTCTCCCGGTCCGCCTCTGCTACAGGAACCTGCCAGTACCCGCTAGTGAGATCCAAGGTAGAGAAGAAGTTAGCAGATCTTAAAGCAGCCAAAGACTCCTCTATCCTTGGTAAGGGGTACGCATCCTTGTGTGTGATACGGTTAATTTTCCGGTAATCTACACACATCCTCATGGTGTTGTCTTTCTTTTTGACTAAGACTAGTGGAGCTGCCCAGGGGCTACAGCTATCCCTGATCACCCCAGCCTCCTTCATGTCCCTAAGCATCCCCTTGGCGTGTTGGTAGTGTGCAGGGGGTATGGGTCGATACGTCTCTTTTATGGGAAGATGGTCTCCCGTGGGGATGTGGTGTTCTACCCCCTTGACTCGCCCGAAGTCTAACGGGTGTTTACTAAACACTCTCTCGTACTCTTGAACCACCCGATAGACTCCCTGTTTCTGGTGTGAGGGAGTGGAGTCAGTACCCAAATGTAGTTGCTGACACCAGTCCTCCATTGTTTCTTTAGAGCCGTTACCTTCCTCCGGGGAAGATGGAGGCAAGGGTTCTACGGACTGTATGGAATTTTGATTGATGGTATACAATTTGGCTAGCGTGGCATACCGGGGCAGGTACACTTCCCTCTTCCCGATATTTATTATGCGAACGGGCACCCTCCCATGGCGTACATTGACCACCCCCCGTGCTGTCAAAATGGTGGGCCTACTGTCTGAGTAAACTGGTTCTACCATTGCCTGGTAATCTCTACCTCTCAGACCAATAGCTGCCCGGCACCAAATCATCATTTCACTTTTTGGGGGCATGGCAATAGGGAAAGGGTCACACATTCTTACGCTACCAATCTCACCACCGGAGAGTTCTATCTGTTGCCGTCGCATCAGTGCCCGGATTTCTTTCTGGAGCACTCGCTGCTGGCCGGAGCTGGCGTTCTTGGCAACCTGTTGTAAAAGGAAAATCACCTCTGCAAGACAATTTTCAATTACATTAGTTCCTAGAGTTATCTTTGGGTGACTCTCGTGTTTGTCAATGTCTACAATGATCAGTCCCTGTGCTGCCAGTTCGACTCTACCGATTTTAATGGTCACCTCTTTAAATCCAATCTGTGGCACGGGCTGACCATTGCTGGCGATGATACTCAAGTCGTCGTCAGGGTAGCGGGTGATATCCGAGTCATTCCAGTACTGCTTGAAGAGCATGTACGGGATAGTGGTGACCTGTGACCCGGTGTCCAATAGGGCACTCATAGGGATGCCATCCAGTACCACAGGCAAGACTGGACGTCCTCCCACATATCTGTCGCGCCAGTTCGATGGGCCTGATGATCTTTTTCCTGGGGTTTGGCCCTCTACCCCAGGTTGTGCCAGTTTAAAGGACAGTACCTTGCCATATGTCCGGGTTGATTGCAGCAGCGGCAGATGGGTTGTCCGTCCTCGTTGTATCGGTCGCTGGGTCTTCCTCTGGCCGGTGGGGTCCTCCTTGGTCGATGCCACGGGATGTCCTCCGGTCCGGATGCCAGCTGGATCTTCCCTGGAGTGGAAACCTGTAAAGACTGCACAGTTCGGGTTAGCGCGGCAACGCTTTTAGCTAGCTCTTGGACCTGATGGTGCAGGTCTGGAGCCGGGTCATTGTTCAAAGCCTGCGCATCAGCTCCCACAGGCCCTGCCGACAAGGGTGCCGCCTCCTGGTGGTAAGTGGTAGTGGGGCGTCTGTGGGTCACAACGCCACCTGGTGCCGGTTCTCGGAGCACCCGGATGGCTCTGTCCTTGAACTGTGCAAATCCCAGATGAGGGTCCTGTAAGGCCATTGCCCGCAACTGGGTTCGGTGGGCATTGCAATATAAACCCTCTATAAATTGTTCAGTCAACAGCCTGTCCTCGTCTCCCACGCCGTCAGGGTCGCTCTGCTTAATGGCTCTCAGGGCCTCTTGTAGGTTCAGGGCATAGTCCCTTATACTCTCATGTGCCCGCTGTTTGCACCCGTAGAATCTAAGCTTGATCTCGGCTGAGGTGCGGGTATCAAAGGTGTCCCTCAGCCGGGTTAGTATCTCTGCGACAGTCCTCCTCCCAGGTGGCCAGGACTTTACCTCCCTTTGGGCTGCCCCGGTTAATTGGGCCACCAGGATGCTCACTTTTTGCTCCTCTGTGAGGGGATACACCTGGAAGAGGCTATCCAGCTTTTCTCTAAAGTCATGCAGGGTATGTGACTCCCCTGAGTACTGGGGTAGCCAGGCTGCCCCCGGGATATAGGGCATGGTGAAAGGCATGACCGCAACGGCGGTGGCGCTGGCGGGGGTTGAAGCGGTGAAGCTCTCCTCCGTATCTGACATCCTTCTCCCCCCTAGTGGACCGTGGCCTACCTTGCAATGATCCTCTTCCGTAGGCCGCGGCTCCGCAGTGGATCGTCAGGGTTGAGGACCTTCCGTCGCGCTCCTGTGACGTCAGCGTCTGCTGGGCTCCTTCCAGGACGTCTGGACGTGAGGCGGGGCTTCAGTTCTCGCGCGCTTTTGGAGTCCACGCCCCTCTTCTTCCCGCGCGGCGTCTTCAAGATGGCGTCCAACGGCGGGAAAACTCCACGGAAGGCGGGAAGAAGGCTGAAAATGGCGCCGGATGGCGGGAATCTTCACCGATGGCGGGAAGAAGGCTGAAGATGGCGCCGGATGGCGGGAATCTACACCACTGGTAAGTTTGAACAGTCTTTTTCAGGCACGCAGTACCCGGTGGTTGCGGGCACGAAATCCTGCCGACTACGCCAAAAGTTGACGCACCCCTGGGCCTGTGTTGCGCAGCGTTGCGCACGTGGGAGCTTACCCGGAGCCAGATCTGTTGAGGGTTGTAGTCTCGTGGCGGTGACCCGGTCCGTGCCCAGGGAGTCAGACTAAGTGGCGCTGTATTAGTGGTAGATGTTGTACGACTACGCCACCCGTTGAATGCAGCGAAGGAGCTGCCGCTGCAGGGCAGACCGCTGAGGCCGGTGGTAGGATTGTGCAGCGTGATAGTATCACCCCCAACGGGAGGGGTATGGCCTCAGGGCAGCCGACGTGGATGATGGGGGTAGCAGGATTGATCATTTCCTACTCAGACCCTGTCATGTGCCTGTATGGATTGATTTATATGCTATCTGTATAAGCTGTTTTTTTCTAATTATTTCATTGATGCATGTCATTGCATATGTGATGCATATGGGGATTCATCTAAGGTATAAAGGATATGTTGACATGTTGTCACTTTATAGCTATGTATATTGACTCCAATGCAGTGGCCTGCACATTTTGCACTTGTTTCCCCCATTTTTCCTGTTCAGTATTTGTTAATAAAGATTATTTTTTATGTACAATATTCTGTGGCCTCTTGATCGTCGTTCCTTCAGTCTTTTGCACAGTTATGGTGTGTTATATGTGGATTGTCAGCATGATCTACAGTGGATTTCCTCTTCTCTATTGACCTGGCTTAATCTTGACTTGAGACATATCAGGACATCACATTGGGGAATTTCATGGGTTCTGACTCCCAAATGTTAGCTTGTGTTAACCCCTTTGGTACTGCTTAATGAGGTTGCCCTATAAACTAGAATTTATGGAATAGTTGGCAGATGTAAAGTATGATCGTAGGAGGTCCGACCTCTGGGATCGTCACTGATCAGGGGAACAGGGGTTACAGTAGAGTAACTTGAAGTCTGTGGGCCTCAATTAAAAATTTCCAACAAAGCCCCCAATTATTATGGCTCTTTAAGAGTATTGATCTTCTCATGTGGCCAAATGCACCTTTTTGGGCCGCCGAAGGTTTTAGAGTCTGGGGGCAACTGCAAATCCTGGATCCAATAAAGTATGGCCCTGGTCCCAAAGTTTCTTGTGTGAATGGAGCATGTATGACCACTGCCCCATTCACTGTCTATAGTAGTAGTGGTCGCACATGCTCACAAGGGACTTTAGGAAACATGTTCTTTAAATTGTGGGTGTCTCAGCAGCCGGACACCCCATAATCATCTATCCTGTGGATCAAAGGGTTAAATGGTCAGTTTTGGAGCTATTTTGAATCCTGGAAGATGAATGGTGATCTGGACTACATCGATGAGATGTTCTCACAAGTCATCATTACTTTTCCCTTTTAATTTGTAACAAATTTTCCAAAATGTCATCATGTGGTGTTGTAATCTAACACTGGCTTTTAATGTTGTTATTTTTTTGTGTTGTAGTATTAACTTCCCAAGAAGAGTTACTATTCTACATGTCTTATAGAATTCTACAGGGACATGGGGCAGAATATTGATGATTTATGCTCCGGACGTCCTTACAAGAAGACGTTTCTCGGTGTTCTAGAATGAGTCAGTACAAAAGGAGTCACTGGAGGAGAACCTTCAGAAACTTTGATTTCATCCTTTAAATTGTTTTGGCCCCCAGTGTGTCACACAAAGTCCTAGGAGATCGCCCCACCGGCTCCACTGATCATTCATGAGTATTCAGCGAGCATACAGATATATTCATCTCTCTGACAAATGTCCATGCTCTATAAAATGATTTATACTGAGAGCCGATAGAGTAAGATATCTGGAGTCACCGGAGATGATAGAAGAGACTAATATAGCAGAATAATCGTGCAGTGACGTATAATAAGAGAAGGTAATCACAGGATGGAGTGATGGGCGGCAAGCAAGTGCATTGGGTTGGAAAATGGAAGAATTTGGGGGTAAGCTGCATGCATGACCCCAGGAGAAAACAAGCAATCAACGACTGAGGGACCCATCTTACAACACGGTGAGATATTACAAAGTCATTTTCTAGAAGCTGGATTCTGATATGAAGAACACGAGGGAATAGAAAAGCTCATCAATCTCTTACCTATCTATCTACTGTATCAATCTATCTATCTATATACAGTCATATGAAAAAGTTTGGGCACCCCTATTAATCTTAAGCTTAATGTTTTATAAAAATTGGTGTTTTTGCAACAGCTATTTCAGTTTGATATATGTAATAACTGTTGGACACAGTAATGTTTCTGCCTTGAAATGAGGTTTATTGTACTAACAGAAAATGTGCAATCTGCATTCAAACAAAATTTGAAAGGTGCATAAGTATGGGCACCCTTATCATTTTCTTGTTTTAAATACTCCTACCTACTTTTTACTGACTTACTAAAGCACTTTTTTTGGTTTTGTAACCTCATGGAGCTTTGAACTTTATAGCCAGGTGTATGCAATCATGAGAAAAGCTACTTAAAGTGGCCACTTGCAAGTTGTTCTCCTGTTTGAATCTCCTCTGAAGAGTGGCATCATGTGCTCCTCAAAACAACTGTCAAATGATCTGAAAACAAAGATTATTCAACATAGTTGTTCAGGGGAAGCATACAAAAAGCTGTCTCAGAGATTTAACCTGTCAGTTTCCACTGTGAGGAACATAGTAAGGAAATGGAAGAACACAGGGACAGTTCTTGTTAAGGCCAGAAGTGGCAGGCCAAGAAAAACATCAGAAAGGCAGAGAAGAAGAATGGTGAGATCAGTCAAGGACAATCCTCAGACCACCTCCAGAGAGCTGCAGCCAGCATCAACTTGCTGCAGATGGTGTCACTGTGCATCGGTCAACTATACAAGGCACTTTGCACAAGGAGAAGCTGTATGGGAGAGTGATGCGAAAGAAGCCGTTTCTGCAAGCACGCCACAAACAGAGTTGGCTGAGGTATGCAAAAGCACATTTGGAGAAGCCAATTTCTTTTTGGAAGAAGGTCCTGTGGACTGATGAAATCAAGATTGAGTTATTTGGTCATACAAAAAGGCGTTATGCATGGTGGCAAAAAAACACAGCATTCCAAGAAAAACACTTGCTACCCACAGTAAAATTTGGTGGAGGTTCCATCATGCTTTGGGGCTGTGTGGTCAATGCTGGCACTGGGAATCTTGTTAAAGTTGAGGGACGCATGGATTCCACTCAGTATCAGCAGATTCTTGACAATAGTGTTCAAGAATCAGTGATAAATATGAAGTTACAAAGTGGATGGATCTTTCAGCAAGACAATGATCCAAAACACCGCTCCAAATCTACTCAGGCATTCATGCAGAGGAACAACTACAATGTTCTGGAATGGCGATCCCAGTCCCCAGACCTGAATATCATTGAACATCTGTGGGATCATTTGAAGAGGGCTGTCCATGCTCGGCGACCATCAAACTTAACTGAACTGGAATTGTTTTGTAAAGAGGAATGGTCAAAAATACCTTCATCCAGTATCCAGGAACTCATTAAAAGCTACAGGAAGCAACTAGAGGCTGTTATTTTTGCAAAAGGAGGATCTACTAACTATTAATGTCACTTTTCTGGTGAGGTGCCCATACTTATGCACCTGTCAAATTTTGTTTGAATGCAGATTGCACATTTTCTGTTAGCACGATGAACCTCATTTCAAGGCAGAAACATTACTGTATCCAACAGTTATTACATATATCAAACTGAAATAGCTGTTGCAAAAACACCAATTTTTATAGAACATTAAGCTTAAGATTAATAGGGGTGCCCAAACTTTTTCATATGACTGTATATATCTATCTATTATCTATCTATCTATTATCTATCTAGTATCTATTATCTATCCATTATCTATCTATTATCTATCTATTATCTATCTATCTATTATCTATCTATCATCTATCTATTATCTATCTATTATCTATCTATCTATCTATTATCTATCTATTATCTATCTATCTATTATCCATCTATTATCTATCTATTATCTATCTAGTATCTATTATCTATCTATCATCTATCTATTATCTATCTATTATCCATCTAGTATCTATCTATTATCTATCTATTATCTATCTAGTATCTATTATCTATCCATTATCTATCTATTATCTATCTATCTATTATCTATCTATCCTTCTATCTATTATCTATCTATCTATCTATTATCCATCTATTATCTATCTATTATCTATCTATCTATTATCTATCTATTATCTATCTATCTATTATCTATCTATTATCTATCTATCTATCTACTATCTATCTATCTATTATCCATCTATTATCTATCTATTATCTATCTATCATCTATCTATTATCTATCTATTATCCATCTAGTATCTATCTATTATCTATCTATCTATTATCTATTATCTATCCATTATCTATCTATTATCTATCTATTATCTATCTATCCTTCTATCTATTATCTATCTATTACCTATCTATCTATCTATTATCCATCTATTATCTATCTATTATCTATCTATCTATTATCTATCTATTATCTATCTATCTATCTATTATCTATCGATCTATTATCTATCTATCTATCTATCTATCTATCTATCAATCATCTATCTATCTATTATCTATCTATTATCTATCTATTTATCTATCTATCTATTATCTATCTATCTATTATCTATCTATCTATTATCTATCTATCTATCTATTATCTATCTACTATCTATCTATCTATCATCTATCTATCTATTATCTATCTATTATCTATCTATTATCTATCTATCTATTATCTATTATCTATATATTATCTATCTATTATCTATCTATCTATCTATCTATCTATTATCTATTATCTATCTATTATCTATCTATCCATCTATCTATCTATTATCTATCTATCGTCTATCTATTATCTATCTATCTATTATCTATCTATTATCTATCTATTATCTATCTATTATCTATCATCTATCTATTATCTATCTATTATCTATCTATCTATCTATTATCTATCTATCTATCTTCTATCTATCTATCATCTATCTATCTATTATCTATCTATCATCTATCTATCTATCATCTATCTATCATCTATCTATTATCTATCTATCTATTTATTATCTATCTATCTATTATCCATTATCTATCTATCTATCATCTATCTATTATCTATCTACTATCTATTATCTATCTATTATCTATCTATCTATCTATCTATCTATCTATCTATCTATCATAGAGGATTCATCTTCACGTTGTTATTATGGTAATGTATTTTGTACGGCCCTTGCTTCAACTTACAATGAGCCCATGAAAAGTGATATGTTGTGGAGCAGTGCGGTGCTCCTGGCTCTGTCATTCCCTGGATCTCCTCACAGCTGGTGGCCTCCTGGTTACACCGATGGAGAAGACGGTTCCTTACACATTAATAGCAGGCGTCACGTCCTCAGCACCTGCTTCCTTCATACAGCTCCTTCTAGGTAGAGATTAGTCATATGATAAAGCAACAGCTAGTCATAAAGGGGATATCTGTCCTCTGATCTGTCATATAAAGAGCACTAGTTTAGTGCCTTGGTCGATGTTGGTGAGGGTCTGACCTCCGCGACCCTCCGGGCTATAGTAATCCTTTGCTATTGCGTCCTTCAAATTTTTCGCCGAAAAGAGTGGAAATGACATAGCGCCATACCAGCTATGTGACCCCAAATTCTAAGAATTCTAATTTACATGAAATCTGTATTACTTTATAAAAACACAAATTCCTTAAAATCAGGGAAAAAGGGCCTACAAGTCTCCTTACACTGGTATGTCACTCTCAACAAGGAGAGATTTTATCCCTTAGACCCTCATACAACCAAATCCCTCATACATCCCTCAGAGGCCTTTCATACAACCAAATCAGATCTTATGCTTTGCACTGACGAGGGGTAACACCCTGAAAGACGAGTCTGCAAATTGAGACTCTGGTTTCATCCTAAGTCATTATGGCAAGGCTCGTTAAAGGGTTGGTATTGACTTTTAGGATTGTATATAAGAAACAATACAGAAATATGCCATGACTTTTAGGATTGCTACTTCCAATAGATGACGCTAGAGTTCAAGCCCTCTTCCTCTCTCAAGAGGCAATTTGCATATTTAATTTCCCAGAGGAGCATTGCATGGCCTATAAGTCTCCTTACACTTGCACGTCACTCTCCACAAAGAGAGATGTTACCCCTTAAAAATTGAGGCATTTTAGAATTCTGCCCAAGACACCATCAATGTAGCTACCAATATCATCATAAAGTAGTATTGAAGTTAGTCAATGTTGGAGTGGGGCTGGTTAGGCTCCCAGAGGGGTTAAATCTGAGGGTGGACTCTCTATTTATACAGAGAATGTTCACATTGACTATAAATTGCATTGTAAGTTCTTTGAGAAATAGTCCCCAAAAAGACCCCAACATCATCCCCAAATGGTGTATTGTCTTTTTTTGGATCTTTTGCGGCATCTAACACACTTTTGATAGTGTGTTAGATGCTCCTTTGGCAAACTGGTGGGCCAACTTGACGTTGCAAAAATGTTGGAAAATGATTCAGGTTGAAAGGATTCGTTCCAAACTTAACCTGTACCAACTCTCTGGAGTAACTTTTTCACTCTAGAGGTGTCTTTCCTTACCTTGGCTTGAGATATCTTGAGATGAGTGGTGCTAGATGACAAGCTTTGAAAATCCCCCCAAAAAGTGGTGTACTCTGTAGAGTAGAGAGCTGTTTATTCCATAGAGAGAATATCTGATTTGTATAGTACAAATTGAAACTTTTTATGAAATTTCCAGCAATTCTTCTGCTATCAACAGGTTCGGTTGGGGATCTAATGTGTTTGGGGCACAAATGTTTGTTGGGTGGAGATAAGGATTGGGCATGTCCAATTTTGGATTGCTGATCCTCTTGTTTTCTGAGAGATAAGCTGCTGCCAGAGGAATTTGGCAGTGTTTCTCTCATAGAGAACACAGGAGTGATCAGCAAAGTACGTGTATGGTAGAGTTGGGTGGGATAACTGACGGCCATATCCACTGAACCATAATCAGGCCGAGGTTATCTAAATCATATAGTTGAAACCAGAAGTTTCCATACACTATATAAAAAGACACATCTGCATGTTTTTCTCAATATCTGACATGAAATCAGAATAAACCTTTCCCGTTTTATGTCAATTAGGATTACCATCATTTTTAATATTTGCCAAACGCCAGAAAAATGAGCGAGAGAGAATGTTTTAAGGCATTTTTATTACTTACTGCAAAGTCAAAAGTTTACATACACTAAGATTACTATGCCTTTAAACAATTCTGGACTGCCCTTATGATGATGTCATGTGTTTGGAATCTTCTGATTTTGTCAACAATTTCTGTTTTTTGGCAACATCTGAGTTAATTAGAGACACACCTGTGCATGTATTTTAATGCACACCTGAAACACACTGCTTCTTTGTGTAGCATCATGGGAAAGTCTAAAGAAATCAGCCAAGATATCAGGAAGAGAATTGTGGACTTGCACAAGTCTGGCTCATCCTTGCGTACAATTTCAAGATACCTGAAGGTGCCTCATTCATCTGTACAAACAATTATATGCAAGTACAAACAAGATGGGAATGTCCAGCCATCATACTGCTCAGGAAAGAGACTGGTTCTGTGTCCCAGAGATGAACATGCTTTGGTCCGACATGTGCATATCAACCCAATGACAAAAGCAAAAGACCTCGTGAAGATGATGGCGGAAGCTGGAAAGATTGTGTCAATATCCACAATGAAACGAGTACTGTATCAACATGGGCTGAAAGGCCACTCTGCCAGGAAGAAGCCATTACACCAAAAGAAACATAAAAAAGGCAGACTAATGTTTGCAAATGCACACAGGAACAAAGACCTTAATTTTTGGAGACATGTCCTGTGGTCTGATGAAACTAAAATGTAATTTTTTGGGCATAATGACCATACTTACGTTTGGAGGAAAAAGGGAGAAGCTTGGAAGGTTGTTTTGCTGCCGGAGGGACTGGTGCACTTCACAAAATAGATGGCATCATGAGAAAAGAAGATTGTGTCAATACTGAAGCAACATTTCAAGACATCAGCCAGAAAGTTAAAGCTTGGGAGGAAATGGGTCTTCCAAATGGACAATGACCCGAAGTATACTGTCAAAATTGTAACAAAGTGGCTTAAGGATAACAAAGTCAATGTTTTGGAGTGGCCATCACAAAGCCCTGATCTCAATCCTATTGAAAATTCATGGGCAAAGCTGAAAAGGCAGGTGCGAGCAAGGCGACCTGCAAACCTGGATCAGTTGCACCAGTTTTGTCAGGAAGAATGGGCCCAAATTCTGCTCAACTATTGTGAGAAGCTTGTGGAAGGATATCCCAAACATCTGACCAAAGTCATTCAGTTTAAGGGCAATGGTACCAAATACTAATGAAATGTATGGAAACTTTTGACTTTGCAGTAAGTAATAAAAATGCCTTAACGCATTCTCTCTCTCTCATTATTCTGGCATTTGGCAAATATTAAAAATTATGGTAATCCTAATTGACCTTATACGGGAAAGGTTTAGTCTGATTTCATGACAGATATTGAGAAAAACATGCAGAATCAGATGTGTCTTTTTATATACTGTATGTAAACTTCTGGTTTAAACTGTATATACATATATATACAGGGCAGAGGAGGCCATATCTCAGGTATGGAGAGGCACAGGAATAAAAGAAAAACATTGCCGGATTTAGGAGAACAGTGACATTTACATTAGGTTAAAAAAAAATACATAGTTATTAGAAGTTAATTACATTTTTGTCAAATTTTAGAAAATTTGCATTTTGATTAGCAAAAATCACCAACAAAAATACCCACAGAATTGTTACACTTTGCAGAATGATTGCATCAGCCACAGAAGGCTCACTGGTGTAGCGAATCAGAAGGGACTATCATAGCTTGTATTAAAGCAGAGGAAAGGAATGTAGCACTCATTTTAGGGTGAATCTGGATAGTGAAAGGATGTCACAGCTCAGCAATAGAGTTAGGGAGAGAACGCTATAAACCACTGAATAAACATTACAGATAGTGTGTAACAGCACAGAAGAGCGGTTACTATCCGTTTACCTTTATACAGTATGTCAAGGTCACAATGGCATTACTAAAGCTGTCCTTGCGTTAAAGAGCTTGAAATGATTTGAATACAGTCCTAGGAGACCTCAGAATGTTATACTGATTTTTTTCAGTGCAGTTGGCATTTTCTGAAAACTTTGTTGAGCCTGAAAAATTCGAATTTTAAAAGTTTTGCTTTGTAAGAGGAGGTGACAATACTCCTGAAGAGCCACAGCGCTGTGTATCATTGGTGTGGGAAGACTGCCATCTATTGTCCAGATGGGACCATGCGGAACTAACCGGAACAGGAAGAGTTGCAGGGGGGACGAGTTCAAATGCGACACCTAGTCAGATGCCATTGATGACGAAGTTCCCGAATGTAAAAGGTCTGCGCACTAAACCGGAGCAGGTTTTTGCATCGAGAGAGAGAGCTGTGTAGACTTGCACAGGAGAAGATGCTGCAGCTGGAGTGACAGGCATCAGCGGGAAGCGTGTGTCGGCAGGGTGGTAGCCGCTTGCAGACAGGACCCAGGCGGCATCAAGTCAGATCCAGAGCCCCAACTACACTGGTCAAGATCCAAGGACCCAATCTACGCTGGCCAAGACCCAGAGCCCGATCTATGCTAGTCAAGGCCCGAATCCAAGACCTGCGCCATTCAAAAGCCAGAGCCCAGGCAATGCCAGTAAAGCGCCGGAGCCCAGTCCTCTTCTCCCTGGAACTGGGAGACACCCGCAATCGGTCAAGCATTGATGATTCACGAGACGACTCCGCCCAGAAGAGGACGCCTGTGGTGGTGGAAGGAAGACACGAGTGAGCCGGGCCGACGCTTCCAGCACTGTTGTACGGTACAGGGGTCAGCCTGGACTAGGACAACAGATAGGGTGAGGGTCAGTTGGAGTGAAGGAGGCTCAACGTGCTTTGGTAGACTTGTCAGGAGACTTGTGGCCTAGTGGGAAAACCCAGTGACCCCCCCTAGGGCCATTGTTACAGGAGGAGCTGACGTTGCAACTCCCAGAGGAACAAGTGTATCACGCCCGTTAGAGAGACACAAGCATAATCCCTAAGAGACTTCTCTGTCGTTCAAATTGAACTCTAAGATTTATTATATGTTCTGTATTGTATAATTTACTTGTGATTATTGTTTCATAATGTTTAACTGTTTCCTAACTACTGCAAGCTCCCGCCATATTGGGGGAAATAAATACGGTAGTTCATTGACTGTTCCAGCCTCGTGTCCTTCTGCACGTTGCATACGATTACCTGCTTTACCGCTTATCCCTAATATTTATGAAAAGTGGCAGATTCTCCATAAACCCAAATGTTCTCAAAGATTTAGAGATATTTCTTCAGATTTTTTGGCCATTTTTGTATCGGCACAGAATTCTCACCAAAGATTGCTATCAGTTATCCTCCATTGTCTTTAATAATGGCTTGTAGGCTGCATTATCTCCCAATGCATTTTACAACATACTTAAGGAAACGCAGCTGGCCGCCTATAATGCAGTTAACCAACATAACATTAACAATAAGATTTATGAAGCTATTGTCTATATAACAATATGGCTATATATAGCCCCGGTCAGGGGGATGCAGCACGTAGGGTCAAAGGTTGTGACTCGGAGGTCAAAGGGCTTAGTCACGAGAGAGCCATGGTGATTAAATATTTCCATTCCATTTCTTTTGTGTCTAAAATCATAGATTGTAATTAATTTATTGTAATGGCGATGTATTATTTTTTTTGCATGCGCTTCCTGTAATCAGATTGTGGAATGATGTTTCTTTTTCTTATTTTTTGCATTTGATGCATTGATTTTTATGCTCTTATCGATATCTGCTCATACATCTACGGGTGGTGACAACTCCTATGTGTGATGACACATGTGCTGGAAAATGTGGATATTGTAATTAATACGTTTTGTTTAGCTGCTTTTACGCTTTTTTATATATATATTGTTCTTGTTTCACACAGAAGTGGTCTCCAACTTGTGGCTCTCCAGTTATAAAACTACAACTTCCAGCATGCCCTACATAAGAGCGCCTACTGGATAATCCAGATTAAAAAGAAATACACGTCACAGTGACAAATGTGCCCCTTTAATAAACGGGTGATGTAGAAGCCATATTGTCCAGACAGACAAGGACGTACCTTCATAAGCCATATCTAGTGGAGTAACTTAAAGATCATGGACCCCAATGAAAAATCTGCAATGGGTTTTTAATAGTATTGACATTCTCACATAGACCAAAGGGACCATTTGGCCCCCACAAGGCTCTAAAACGTAGATGTTGATGCATCCATTGCACATGCTATACTTACACTCCTGGTCACCACCCAGGGAGGCCTAGTGGCTTACTGAAGGCAAAACCTGTTTGGAAGGAATCCTTTTAGTGCAGACCCTTTACAACCCATTTAAAAGGTTTTTACCAACTGGACAAGTTGTCCATAGGATAGGTGGAGGTCACACCCTAAAGGTCAACCCTCTAGTTCAGTAGCAGACATACCATATGTGCATCCGAATCAGCTGCACAGAGGCCACCATTGCACTGCAAGTATCTCATTTATACTTTCTCCCTGAAAAGATTCTCCTTTGCGAACTGAAGACATTGAGGGAAAATCCCCCTGCATGCTCAGTAGATAGTTATATAGTTAATTAATTAGTTGGTTTTTTTTTAGGTGTGGACTGTCCAGGTTTCAAACTCACAACCTGTGGCATGGCAGGCAAGGGTTTTAGTTTTAAACTGCTCTGCTAATAGGAGATTTTATTCTGCCTAAAGAGCTAAATGGTATTCTTCTTCCTTACAGGCACATTGTGCTGAAATATAGAGGTACATTTCTATATACCAGCACATCTGTATATTGAGGGTAAAAAAAAAAACTGAAGAGATTTTTTTTCCTGCATAATTACAAATATAAATGAAAAACTATTACATTACTAATACACTTTTCAGTAAATAACATAGACATACAGTATTAGTTATCCTTTTAATTGCAACAACCTGTATAATACAGTAAACAATACATTTATGGTGAATGGTAAATAGCATAATAAATTGGTGTGATTGTTTTTTCCTCCAATAAACCTATAAAAATATAATGTACATGGTTAGCAAAATGGCACTTAAAATTACAGCTTTTCTCGCAAAAACACAAGACTTTATATCGTAAAGCTTATTGGAAAAATAAGGTAAGTTGGCATGTGTGCATATGGCACTGTTATGGTATGTAGTGGCATGGTGGTACTATTTAAGTAAAGTTATGAGTACCTTTGCAGTATTTTACAGATTAGTGTATGTAACTGGCATTTTTCACATATAGCGCTGTTATATTGCAACTAATATGACATAGTATGGCATCACTGTTATACAGATTTTTTTCAACCTGGGGTAAAGATTCAGCTTACTGCCCTGGTCTAGTATCTAAATATTCTGGTAAAGCCTCACACCAAGCACCTGAGCCACATTTATTGCATTCCCTCTCTATATCCTCAGTCTCTCTGATATGGAGATTGCCTTATACAGACGGGCGTATTTTACAGCCGTATATGGACCACAATGCTGACCGGACTGACCGCAAGTCTCTCGACAGCCTCATAAATGTCTGCGACCAATGGCGAGTCTGGGCATTGCCATCCACATACGGACCATGCAAAACGCCCGTCTGACCAGAGCCCAAGAATAACCTCAAACTTGAGATGTTTTTGCTTTTGACAGTTTGCTGCAAGGCTTGTGAAAATTGTTATTTCTGCCACCTTAAACTAGGACGATTTTCAACCACATCTATTGAATCAGAGGACAATGGCTGACAGGGCGGCCTCCTTCCATCTGGACATATCTCAGCGGTGAAATGACATTGCCAAAGTCAGATGTTCCTGGATTAAGATTTGAGTGTAAATTTTTAATGCCATAATTTCCTTCCATCTTCTAAGGTTTCATGAAGTGTTTTATAACGTTTGGAAATCTTGTTGGTGAAGGATCCTGAGACGGTGACTGTTCTGCCAAATCCCCATGGATAGCAGCGCTGCGCTGCTTTGTGCCCGTCCCTTATCTTCTATCTGTTCCTCCAGCTCCACTTCCCGAGTTGTCGGTCTCTACGGCATATCCATTATTTACACCATGTTGGAGCTATTTCTATTATACATTTACGGGAAAAAAAAACTTGTATCTGAATGTGCAAGTGCACGTAAGAGCTCGTGTATTCGGGCATTGTAAAACCGCCAATTGTACGAAACTGTAATACCGCACCCATAATTAATCATGAGACTTTAATGCACCTCTGCACCTTTTTTTTTGTCATAGTATAAAATTATTATTCCTTAGAAGAAATTGCTATTGTGAAGATCTGAGGTTGTGGTTCTTAATAATCACCTAGGCAGGTTAACAATGCAACTATCTTTTATTCCTTACGTCCATAATCTTATAGTAACTCCGAGTAGATGGCCACAATGCAATGCCCCCAGTCCACAAGATCCCAATCTGGGTCTAGTAGTTCCACTGCCCCTGTGCCAGACGATATCCACTGTCTCCCAACTTTTGGTTGGTCCACAGCTTTTGTATCTCCCGCCTGTACAGTCTACAGTCACAGCCCATTCTCCTCCAGACCACGGATACCACAATCGTAGTACATGTATCCTGCCCCAGCCAGCAACTACCCCCCCCCATTCCCTTGTCAGTGTCCTAAATACCCCAAGCCACCCTCCCCCCCCCCCCCCGGAATGGAGCCCGGACCTCGGAAACGCGCCCCTACAAAGCTAACTGTTACGCTCGCGCCCGGACTGACTGGCGTGAGCATGATTAGTGAGCCCACTGTACCATGAACCGAGGAGTGCCTGGAGGGGCGTAACTAAGTATCAACCCGATCCGACCAAGGTCGCACGGCGGCTTAGTCGACTCCGTGGACCAAGGAGGAACCGAGCAGAGGGACCAAGTGCGACTCCAGGTCAAACCCCGGTCACAGTTGTTGACTCACACCGGGGAATGCAGGAACAGGCGGGTTAGGTTGGCATACAGGCAGGTGGGTATTGGCAAGCACGGCTGGTATGCAGACAGGTGAGTACTGGCAAGTACGGCTGGTATGCAGACAGGTGGGCACTGGCAAGCACGACTGGTATGCAGACAGGTGGGTACTGGCAAGTACGGCTGGTATGCAGACAGGTGGGCACTGGCAAGCACGGCTGGTATGCAGACAGGTGGGTACTGGCAAGCACGGCTGGTATGCAGACAGGGAGATACTGGCAAGCACGGCTGGAGTGCAGACAGGGAGATACTGGCAAGCACGGCTGGTATGCAGACAGGTAGGCACTTCAAGCACGGCTGGTATGCAGACAGGGAGATACTGGCAAGCACGGCTGGAGTGCAGAAAGGGAGGAACTAGCAGGTTGGAGTGCAGGCTGGATAGGGTCCAGTACAGACTGGGAGACAGGTACAGAGCCGCAGATGCGGTAAACAAGCAAAGTAAAGCGAAACCGCTGGAGCGGAGGACAAGGCAGAGCAGAGAGGAACTGCTGGTGCGGTGAGCAAGCAGAGCGGAGCGAAAACCGCAGGTGAGGTGGGCAAGGCAGAGCAGAGCGGAACCGCCGAAGCGGTGGACAAGGCAGAGCAGAGAGAAACCGCAGGTGCGGTGGACAAGGCAGAGCAGAGCGGAACCCCCGAAGAGGTGGGCAAGGCAGAGCAGAGAGAAGTCGCCGGAGCGGTGGGCAAGGCAGAGCAGAGAGAAGCCGCCGGAGCGGTGGGAAAGGCAGAGAGGACAGGGCTCTGTTCACATGGAACAGACTGGAAAATACAGGAAGATGGCTAGAACACAGGAGGAAGATACGGAGGAAGGGAAAAGGGACAAGCAGAACCAGATACACACAAGGTACTTCCTATGAAGTAGCGAGTGGACACAAAATTCACAAACAGAAGTACAGAGACAATGAGTTGGAGTTAGGTGCAGGTTCAGATACTGCAGGAAAAGGGAAGGTACGGACATAGAGACAAACAGGTAACAGGCTAGGATACAGTTCAGACAGGAACTGCTACTGCAATGAGAAACAAGAACGAGCCTGGGTATACAGCCTCCAGAGTGGCGGAAACAGACTAGAAGTCACAGGTAACAGGCCTGGGCTGGGTATACAGCCCCCAGAGTGGTGGAAACAGACTAGAAGTCAGAGATAATAGGTCTGGGTATGCAGCCCACAGAGTGGCGGAAACAGACTAGAAACAGGACAGGACCTGACAATTCAGTAGCAAAGACTAACTGAGTGAAAGTGTTGCTCAGGCACCTCCTTCTGGGTGGAGGGGGTTTAAATATCCAGTGAATCACAGCAATAGGCTGAGGACGCATTAGGAGTGCACCCACAGCGGCTATAAGAATCAGGAAGTAACCG